>NW_028257450.1:0-153011 GCF_982258835.1 Parasteatoda tepidariorum
CCCTAAATTTTACTATGTATGCCTATGCGAAATAAAGTGTTCTGAGAAGCTTAAAATGAAGAAATAAGCGTTCTAAAATGCTTTAAAAATTCAAAGACATCTTTCAATGGTTAACTAGCGCAAGGCGCAATATCAGACCTTAATATTGACCCATAATATTTAAATTGGACCAGGTATTATATTACAGGGTAATAGTGCACCCTACCACAGGAAATAATTATAGGTCAATTAGGGGGTACACTATGTATATTTTAAATCGTGCATTAAAACAAGGAAATACGAAGACACTTTTCTATGTTAACTAACGGCACGGTATCGGACCTTAATACTGACCTATAATTTTAAATTGTACCACGTATTATATTACAGGGTAATAGTGTACCTTACCACAGGAAATAATTATAGGTCAATTAGGTGGTACACAGCATGACCCTAAAATTTACTATGTATGCCTATGCGAAATAGAGTGTTCTGAGAAGCTTAAAATGAAGAAATAAGCGTTCTAAAATGCTTTAAAAATTCAAAGACATCTTTCAATGGTTAACTAACGCAAGGCGCGATATCAGACCTTAATATGGAACCATAATATTTCAATTGGACCAGGTATTATATTACAGGGTAATAGTGTACCCTACAACAGGAAATAATTATAGGACAATTAGGGGGTACACTATGTATGTTTTAAATAGTGCATTAAAACAAGAAAATACGGAGACACTTTTCTATGTCAACTAACGGCACGGTATCGGACCTTAATATTGACCTATAATTTTTAAATTGGACCACGTATTATATTACAGGGTTATAGTGTACCCTACCACAGGAAATAATTATAGGTCAATTAGGGGGTACACAGAGTGACCCTAAAGTTTACTATGTATGCCTATGCGAAATAAAGTGTTCTGAGAAGCTTAAAATGAGGAAATAAGCGTTCTAAAATGCTTTAAAAATTCAAAGACATTTTCTATGTTAACTAACGGCACGGTATCGGACCTTAATATTGACCTATAATTTTTAAATTGGACCACGTATTATATTACAGGGAAATAGTGTACCCTACCACAGGAAATAATTATAGGTCATTTAGGGGGTACACAGCGTGACCCTAAATTTTACTATGTATGCCTATGCGAAATAGAGTGTTCTGAGATGCTTAAATGAAGAAATAAGCGTTCAAAAATGCTTTAAAAATTCAAAGACATCTTTCAATGGTTAACTAACGCAAGGCGCAATATCAGACCTTAATATTGACCCATATTATTTAAATTGGACCAGGTATTATATTACAGGGTAATAGTGTACCCTACCACAGGAAATAATTATAGGTCAATTAGGGGGTACACTATGTATATTTTAAATAGTGCATTAAAACAAGGAAATACGAAGACACTTTTCTATGCTAACTAACGGAACGGTATCGGACCTTAATATTGACCTATAATTTTTAAATTGGACCACCTATTATATTACAGGGTAATAGTGTACCCTACCACAGGAAATAATTATAGGTCAATTAGGGGGTACACAGCGTGACCCTAAAGTTTACTATGTATGCCTATGCGAAATAAAGTGTTCTGAGAAGCTTAAAATGAAGAATTAAGCGTTCTAAAATGCTTTAAAAATTCAAAGACATCTTTCAATGGTTAACTAACGCAAGGCGCAATATCAAACCTTAATATTGACCCATAATATTTAAATTGAACAAGGTATTGTATTACAGGGTAATAGTGTACCCTACCACAGGAAATAATTATAGGTCAATTAGGGGGTACACTATGTATATTTTAAATTGTGCATTAAAACAAGGAAATACGAAGACACTTTTCTATGTTAACTAACGGCACGGTATCGGACCTTAATATTGACCCATAATTTTTAAATTGGACCACGTATTATATTACAGGGTAATAGTGTACCCTACCACAGGAAATAATTATAGGTCAATTAGGGGGTACACAGTGTGACCCTAAAGTTTACTATGTATGCCTATGCGAAATAAAGTGTTCTGAGAAGCTTAAAATGAGGAAATAAGCGTTCTAAAATGCTTTTAAAATTCAAAGACATTTTTCTATGCTAACTAACGGCACGGTATCGGACCTTAATATTGACCTATAATTTTTAAATTGGACCACCTATTATATTACAGGGTAATAGTGTACCCTACCACAGGAAATAATTATAGGTCAATTAGGGGGTACACAGCGTGACCCTAAAGTTTACTATGTATGCCTATGCGAAATAAAATGTTCTGAGAAGCTTAAAATGAAGAAATAAGCGTTCTAAAATGCTTTAAAAATTCAAAGACATCTTTCAATGGTTAACTAACGCAAGGCGCAATATCAAACCTTAATATTGACCCATAATATTTAAATTGAACAAGGTATTGTATTACAGGGTAATAGTGTACCCTACCACAGGAAATAATTATAGGTCAATTAGGGGGTACACTATGTATATTTTAAATAGTGCATTAAAACAAGTTAATACGAAGACATTTTTCAATGTTAACTAACGGCACGGTATCGGAACTTAATATTGACCTATAATTTTTACATTGGACCACGTATTATATTACAGGGTAATAGTGCACCCTACCACAGGAATTAATTATAGGTCATTTAGGGGGTACACAGCGTGACCCTAAATTTACTATGTATGCCTATGCGAAATAAAGTGTTCTGAGAAGCTTAAAATGAGGAAATAAGCGTTCTAAAATGCTTTAAAAATTCAAAGACATTTTTCTATGTTAACTAACGGCACGGTATCGGACCTTAATATTGACCTATAATTTTTAAATTGGACCACGTATTATATTACAGGGTAATAATGTACCCTACCACAGGAAATAATTATAGGTCATTTAGGGGGTACACAGCGTGACCCTAAATTTTACTATGTATGCCTATGCGAAATAGAGTGTTCTGAGATGCTTAAAATGAAGAAATAAGCGTTCAAAATGCTTTAAAAATTCAAAGACATCTTTCAATGGTTAACTAACGCAAGGCGCAATATCATACCTTAATATTGACCCATAATATTTAAATTGGAATAGGTATTATATTACAGGGTAATAGTGTACCCTACCACAGGAAATAATTATAGGTCAATTAGGGGGTACACTATGTATATTTTAAATAGTGCATTAAAACAAGGAAATACGAAGACACTTTTCTATGTTAACTAACGGCACGGTATCGGAAATTAATATTGACCTATAATTTTTAAATTGGACCACGTATTATATTACAGGGTTATAGTGTACCCTACCACAGGAAATAATTATAGGTCAATTAGGGGGTACGCAGAGTGACCCTAAAGTTTACTATGTATGCCTATGCGAAATAAAGTGTTCTGAGAAGCTTAAAATGAGGAAATAAGCGTTCTAAAATGCTTTAAAAATTCAAAGACATTTTTCTATGCTAACTAACGGCACGGTATCGGACCTTAATATTGACCTATAATTTTTAAATTGGACCACCTATTATATTACAGGGTAATAGTGTACCCTACCACAGGAAATAATTATAGGTCAATTAGGGGGTACACAGCGTGACCCTAAAGTTTACTATGTATGCCTATGCGAAATAAAGTGTTCTGAGAAGCTTAAAATGAAGAAATAAGCGTTCTAAAATGCTTTAAAAATTCAAAGACATCTTTCAATGGTTAACTAACGCAAGGCGCAATATCAAACCTTAATATTGACCCATAATATTTAAATTGAACCAGGTATTGTATTACAGGGTAATAGTGTACCCTACCACAGGAAATAATTATAGGTCAATTAGGGGGTACACTATGTGTATTTTAAATAGTGCATTAAAACAAGGAAATACGAAGACATTTTTCAATGTTAACTAACGGCACGGTATCGGAACTTAATATTGACCTATAATTTTTAAATTGGACCACGTATTATATTACAGGGTAATAGTGTACCCTACCACAGGAAATAATTATAGGTCATTTAGGGGGTACACAGCGTGACCCTAAATTTTACTATGTATGCCAATGGGAAATAGAGTGTTCTGAGAAGCTTAAAATGAAGAAATAAGCGTTCTAAAATGCTTTAAAAATTCAAAGACATCTTTCAATGGTTAAATAACGCAAGGCGCAATATCAGACCTTAATATTGACCCATAATATTTAAATTGGACCAGGTATTATATTACAGGGTAATAGTGTACCCTTCCAAAGGAAATAATTATAGGTCAATTAGGGGGTACACAGTGTGACCCTAAAGTTTACTATGTATGCCTATGCGAAATAAAGTGTTCTGAGAAGCTTAAAATGAGGAAATAAGCGTTCTAAAATGCTTTTAAAATTCAAAGACATTTTTCTATGCTAACTAACGGCACGGTATCGGAACTTAATATTGACCTATAATTTTTAAATTGGACCACGTATTATATTACAGGGTAATAGTGTACCCTACCACAGGAAATAATTATAGGTCATTTAGGGGGTACACAGCGTGACCCTAAATTTTACTATGTATGCCAATGGGAAATAGAGTGTTCTGAGAAGCTTAAAATGAAGAAATAAGCGTTCTAAAATGCTTTAAAAATTCAAAGACATCTTTCAATGGTTAAATAACGCAAGGCGCAATATCAGACCTTAATATTGACCCATAATATTTAAATTGGACCAGGTATTATATTACAGGGTAATAGTGTACCCTTCCAAAGGAAATAATTATAGGTCAATTAGGGGGTACACAGTGTGACCCTAAAGTTTACTATGTATGCCTATGCGAAATAAAGTGTTCTGAGAAGCTTAAAATGAGGAAATAAGCGTTCTAAAATGCTTTTAAAATTCAAAGACATTTTTCTATGCTAACTAACGGCACGGTATCGGACCTTAATATTGACCTATAATTTTTAAATTGGACCACCTATTATATTACAGGGTAATAGTGTACCCTACCACAGGAAATAATTATAGGTCAATTAGGGGGTACACAGCGTGACCCTAAAGTTTACTATGTATGCCTATGCGAAATAAAGTGTTCTGAGAAGCTTAAAATGAAGAAATAAGCGTTCTAAAATGCTTTAAAAATTCAAAGACATCTTTCAATGGTTAACTTACGCAAGGCGCAATATCAAACCTTAATATTGACCCATAATATTTAAATTGAACAAGGTATTGTATTACAGGGTAATAGTGTACCCTACCACAGGAAATAATTATAGGTCAATTAGGGGGTACACTATGTATATTTTAAATAGTGCATTAAAACAAGGAAATACGAAGACATTTTTCAATGTTAACTAACGGCACGGTATCGGAACTTAATATTGACCTATAATTTTTAAATTGGACCACGTATTATATTACAGGGTAATAGTGTACCCTACCACAGGAAATAATTATAGGTCATTTAGGGGGTACACAGCGTGACCCTAAATTTTACTATGTATGCCTATGCGAAATAGAGTGTTCTGAGAAGCTTAAAATGAAGAAATAAAGTTTCTAAAATGCTTTAAAAATTCAAAGACATCTTTCAATGGTTAACTAACGCAAGGCGCAATATCAGACCTTAATATTGACCCATAAAATTTAAATTGGACCAGGTATTATATTACAGGGTAATAGTGTACCCTACTAAAGGAAATAATTATAGGTCAATTAGGGGGTACACAGCGTGACCCTAAAGTTTACTATGTATGCCTATGCGAAATAAAGTGTTCTGAGAAGCTTAAAATGAGGAAATAAGCGTTCTAAAATGCTTTAAAAATTCAAAGACATTTTTCTATGTTAACTAACGGCACGGTATCGGACCTTAATATTGACCTATAATTTTTAAATTGGACCACGTATTATATTACAGGGTACTAGTGTACCCTACCACAGGAAATAATTATAGGTCATTTAGGGGGTACGAAGCGTGACCCTAAATTTTACTATGTATGCCTATGCGAAATAGAGTGTTCTGAGATGCTTAAAAAGAAGAAATAAGCGTTCTAAAATGCTTTAAAAATTCAAAGACATCTTCCAATGGTTAACTAACGCAAGGCGCAATATCAAACCTTAATATTGACAAATAATATTTAAATTGAACAAGGTATTGTATTACAGGGTAATAGTGTACCCTACCACAGGAAATAATTATAGGTCAATTAGGGGGTACACTATGTATATTTTAAATAGTGCATTAAAACAAGGAAATACGAAGACACTTTTCTATGTTAACTAACGGCACGGTATCGGAAATTAATATTGACCTATAATTTTTAAATTGGACCACGTATTATATTACAGGGTTATAGTGTACCCTACCACAGGAAATAATTATAGGTCAATTAGGGGGTACGCAGAGTGACCCTAAAGTTTACTATGTATGCCTATGCGAAATAAAGTGTTCTGAGAAGCTTAAAATGAGGAAATAAGCGTTCTAAAATGCTTTAAAAATTCAAAGACATTTTTCTATGCTAACTAACGGCACGGTATCGGACCTTAATATTGACCTATAATTTTTAAATTGGACCACCTATTATATTACAGGGTAATAGTGTACCCTACCACAGGAAATAATTATAGGTCAATTAGGGGGTACACAGCGTGACCCTAAAGTTTACTATGTATGCCTATGCGAAATAAAGTGTTCTGAGAAGCTTAAAATGAAGAAATAAGCGTTCTAAAATGCTTTAAAAATTCAAAGACATCTTTCAATGGTTAACTAACGCAAGGCGCAATATCAAACCTTAATATTGACCCATAATATTTAAATTGAACCAGGTATTGTATTACAGGGTAATAGTGTACCCTACCACAGGAAATAATTATAGGTCAATTAGGGGGTACACTATGTGTATTTTAAATAGTGCATTAAAACAAGGAAATACGAAGACATTTTTCAATGTTAACTAACGGCACGGTATCGGAACTTAATATTGACCTATAATTTTTAAATTGGACCACGTATTATATTACAGGGTAATAGTGTACCCTACCACAGGAAATAATTATAGGTCATTTAGGGGGTACACAGCGTGACCCTAAATTTTACTATGTATGCCTATGGGAAATAGAGTGTTCTGAGAAGCTTAAAATGAAGAAATAAGCGTTCTAAAATGCTTTAAAAATTCAAAGACATCTTTCAATGGTTAAATAACGCAAGGCGCAATATCAGACCTTAATATTGACCCATAATATTTAAATTGGACCAGGTATTATATTACAGGGTAATAGTGTACCCTTCCAAAGGAAATAATTATAGGTCAATTAGGGGGTACACAGTGTGACCCTAAAGTTTACTATGTATGCCTATGCGAAATAAAGTGTTCTGAGAAGCTTAAAATGAGGAAATAAGCGTTCTAAAATGCTTTTAAAATTCAAAGACATTTTTCTATGCTAACTAACGGCACGGTATCGGACCTTAATATTGACCTATAATTTTTAAATTGGACCACCTATTATATTACAGGGTAATAGTGTACCCTACCACAGGAAATAATTATAGGTCAATTAGGGGGTACACAGCGTGACCCTAAAGTTTACTATGTATGCCTATGCGAAATAAAGTGTTCTGAGAAGCTTAAAATGAAGAAATAAGCGTTCTAAAATGCTTTAAAAATTCAAAGACATCTTTCAATGGTTAACTTACGCAAGGCGCAATATCAAACCTTAATATTGACCCATAATATTTAAATTGAACAAGGTATTGTATTACAGGGTAATAGTGTACCCTACCACAGGAAATAATTATAGGTCAATTAGGGGGTACACTATGTATATTTTAAATAGTGCATTAAAACAAGGAAATACGAAGACATTTTTCAATGTTAACTAACGGCACGGTATCGGAACTTAATATTGACCTATAATTTTTAAATTGGACCACGTATTATATTACAGGGTAATAGTGTACCCTACCACAGGAAATAATTATAGGTCATTTAGGGGGTACACAGCGTGACCCTAAATTTTACTATGTATGCCTATGCGAAATAGAGTGTTCTGAGAAGCTTAAAATGAAGAAATAAAGTTTCTAAAATGCTTTAAAAATTCAAAGACATCTTTCAATGGTTAACTAACGCAAGGCGCAATATCAGACCTTAATATTGACCCATAAAATTTAAATTGGACCAGGTATTATATTACAGGGTAATAGTGTACCCTACTAAAGGAAATAATTATAGGTCAATTAGGGGGTACACAGCGTGACCCTAAAGTTTACTATGTATGCCTATGCGAAATAAAGTGTTCTGAGAAGCTTAAAATGAGGAAATAAGCGTTCTAAAATGCTTTAAAAATTCAAAGACATTTTTCTATGTTAACTAACGGCACGGTATCGGACCTTAATATTGACCTATAATTTTTAAATTGGACCACGTATTATATTACAGGGTACTAGTGTACCCTACCACAGGAAATAATTATAGGTCATTTAGGGGGTACGAAGCGTGACCCTAAATTTTACTATGTATGCCTATGCGAAATAGAGTGTTCTGAGATGCTTAAAAAGAAGAAATAAGCGTTCTAAAATGCTTTAAAAATTCAAAGACATCTTCCAATGGTTAACTAACGCAAGGCGCAATATCAAACCTTAATATTGACAAATAATATTTAAATTGAACAAGGTATTGTATTACAGGGTAATAGTGTACCCTACCACAGGAAATAATTATAGGTCAATTAGGGGGTACACTATGTATATTTTAAATAGTGCATTAAAACAAGGAAATACGAAGACATTTTTCAATGTTAACTAACGGCACGGTATCGGAACTTAATATTGACCTATAATTTTTACATTGGACCACGTATTATATTACAGGGTAATAGTGTACCCTACCACAGGAATTAATTATAGGTCATTTAGGGGGTACACAGCGTGACCCTAAATTTTACTATGTATGCCTATGCGAAATAAAGTGTTCTGAGAAGCTTAAAATGAGGAAATAAGCGTTCTAAAATGCTTTAAAAATTCAAAGACATTTTTCTATGTTAACTAACGGCACGGTATCGGACCTTAATATTGACCTATAATTTTCAAATTGGACCACGTATTATATTACAGGGTAATAATGTACCCTACCACAGGAAATAATTATAGGTCATTTAGGGGGTACACAGCGTGACCCTAAATTTTACTATGTATGCCTATGCGAAATAGAGTGTTCTGAGATGCTTAAAATGAAGAAATAAGCGTTCTAAAATGCTTTAAAAATTCAAAGACATCTTTCAATGGTTAACTAACGCAAGGCGCAATATCAGACCTTAATATTGACCCATAATATTTAAATTGGACCAGGTATTATATTACAGGGTAATAGTGTACCCTACCACAGGAAATAATTATAGGTCAATTAGATGATACACTATGTATATTTTAAATAGTGCATTAAAACATGGAAATACGAAGACACTTTTCTATGTTAACTAACGGCACGGTATCGGACCTTAATACTGACCTATAATTTTTAAACTGGACCACGTATTATATTACAGGGTTATAGTGTACCCTACCACAGGAAATAATTATAGGTCAATTAGGGGGTACACAGAGTGACCCTAAAGTTTACTATGTATGCCTATGCGAAATAAAGTGTTCTGAGAAGCTTAAAATGAGGAAATAAGCGTTCTAAAATGCTTTAAAAATTCAAAGACATTTTCTATGTTAACTAACGGCACGGTATCGGACCTTAATATTGACCTATAATTTTTAAATTGGACCACGTATTATATTACAGGGAAATAGTGTACCCTACCACAGGAAATAATTATAGGTCATTTAGGGGGTACACAGCGTGACCCTAAATTTTACTATGTATGCCTATGCGAAATAGAGTGTTCTGAGATGCTTAAAATGAAGAAATAAGCGTTCAAAAATGCTTTAAAAATTCAAAGACATCTTTCAATGGTTAACTAACGCAAGGCGCAATATCAGACCTTAATATTGACCCATATTATTTAAATTGGACCAGGTATTATATTACAGGGTAATAGTGTACCCTACCACAGGAAATAATTATAGGTCAATTAGGGGGTACACTATGTATATTTTAAATAGTGCATTAAAACAAGGAAATACGAAGACACTTTTCTATGTTAACTAACGGCACGGTATCGGACCTTAATATTGACCTATAATTTGTAAATTGGACCACGTATTATATTACAGGGTTATAGTGTACCCTACCACAGAAAATAATTATAGGTCAATTAGGGGGTACGCAGAGTGACCCTAAAGTTTACTATGTATGCCTATGCGAAATAAAGTGTTCTGAGAAGCTTAAAATGAGGAAATAAGCGTTCTAAAATGCTTTAAAAATTCAAAGACATTTTTCTATGCTAACTAACGGCACGGTATCGGACCTTAATATTGACCTATAATTTTTAAATTGGACCACCTATTATATTACAGGGTAATAGTGTACCCTACCACAGAAAATAATTATAGGTCAATTAGGGGGTACACAGCGTGACCCTAAAGTTTACTATGTATGCCTATGCGAAATAAAGTGTTCTGAGAAGCTTAAAATGAAGAAATAAGCGTTCTAAAATGCTTTAAAAATTCAAAGACATCTTTCAATGGTTAACTAACGCAAGGCGCAATATCAAACCTTAATATTGACCCATAATATTTAAATTGAACAAGGTATTGTATTACAGGGTAATAGTGTACCCTACCACAGGAAATAATTATAGGTCAATTAGGGGGTACACTATTTATATTTTAAATAGTGCATTAAAACAAGGAAATACGAAGACACTTTTCTATGTTAACTAACGGCACGGTATCGGACCTTAATATTGACCTATAATTTGTAAATTGGACCACGTATTATATTACAGGGTTATAGTGTACCCTATCACAGGAAATAATTATAGGTCAATTAGGGGGTACGCAGAGTGACCCTAAAGTTTACTATGTATGCCTATGCGAAATAAAGTGTTCTGAGAAGCTTAAAATGAGGAAATAAGCGTTCTAAAATGCTTTAAAAATTCAAAGACATTTTTCTATGCTAACTAACGGCACGGTATCGGACCTTAATATTGACCTATAATTTTTAAATTGGACCACCTATTATATTACAGGGTAATAGTGTACCCTACCACAGGAAATAATTATAGGTCAATTAGGGGGTACACAGCGTGACCCTAAAGTTTACTATGTATGCCTATGCGAAATAAAGTGTTCTGAGAAGCTTAAAATGAAGAAATAAGCGTTCTAAAATGCTTTAAAAATTCAAAGACATCTTTCAATGGTTAACTAACGCAAGGCGCAATATCAAACCTTAATATTGACCCATAATATTTAAATTGAACAAGGTATTGTATTACAGGGTAATAGTGTACCCTACCACAGGAAATAATTATAGGTCAATTAGGGGGTACACTATGTATATTTTAAATAGTGCATTAAAACAAGGAAATACGAAGACATTTTTCAATGTTAACTAACGGCACGGTATCGGAACTTAATATTGACCTATAATTTTTACATTGGACCACGTATTATATTACAGGGTAATAGTGTACCCTACCACAGGAATTAATTATAGGTCATTTAGGGGGTACACAGCGTGACCCTAAATTTTACTATGTATGCCTATGCGAAATAAAGTGTTCTGAGAAGCTTAAAATGAGGAAATAAGCGTTCTAAAATGCTTTAAAAATTCAAAGACATTTTTCTATGTTAACTAACGGCACGGTATCGGACCTTAATATTGACCTATAATTTTTAAATTGGACCACGTATTATATTACAGGGTTATAGTGTACCCTACCACAGGAAATAATTATAGGTCAATTAGGGGGTACGCAGAGTGACCCTAAAGTTTACTATGTATGCCTATGCGAAATAAAGTGTTCTGAGAAGCTTAAAATGAGGAAATAAGCGTTCTAAAATGCTTTAAAAATTCAAAGACATTTTTCTATGCTAACTAACGGCACGGTATCGGACCTTAATATTGACCTATAATTTTTAAATTGGACCACCTATTATATTACAGGGTAATAGTGTACCCTACCAATGGAAATAATTATAGGTCAATTAGGGGGTACACAGCGTGACCCTAAAGTTTAATATGTATGCCTATGCGAAATAAAGTGTTCTGAGAAGCTTAAAATAAAGAAATAAGCGTTCTAAAATGCTTTAAAAATTCAAAGACATCTTTCAATGGTTAACTAACGCAAGGCGCAATATCAAACCTTAATATTGACCCATAATATTTAAATTGAACCAGGTATTGTATTACAGGGTAATAGTGTACCCTACCACAGGAAATAATTATAGGTCAATTAGGGGTACACTATGTATATTTTAAATAGTGCATTAAAACAAGGAAAAACGAAGACACTTTTCTATGTTAACTAACGGCACGGTATCGAACCTTAATATTGACCTATAATTTTTAAATTGGACCACGTATTATATTACAGGGTTATAGTGTATCCTACCACAGGAAATAATTATAGGCCAATTAGGGGGTACACAGCGTGACCCTAAAGTTTACTATGTATGCCTATGCGAAATAAAGTGTTCTGAGAAGCTTAAAATGAGGAAATAAGCGTTCTAAAATGCTTTAAAAATTCAAAGACATTTTTCAATGTTAACTAACGGCACGGTATCGGACCTTAATATTGACCTATAATTTTTAAATTGGACCACGTATTATATTACAGGGTAATAGTGTACCCTACCACAGGAAATAATTATAGGTCATTTAGGGGGTACACAGCGTGACCCTAAATTTTACTATGTATGCTTATGCGAAATAGAGTGTTCTGAGAAGCTTAAAATGAAGAAATAAGCGTTCTAAAATGCTTTAAAAATTCAAAGACATCTTTCAATGGTTAAATAGCGCAAGGCGCAATATCAGACCTTAATATTGACCCATAATATTTAAATTGGACCAGGTATTATATTACAGGGTAATAGTGTACCCTACCACAGGAAATAATTATAGGTCAATTAGGGGGTACACTATGTATATTTTAAATTGTGCATTAAAACAAGGAAATACGAAGACACTTTTCTATGTTAACTAACGGCACGGTATCGGACCTTAATATCGACCTATAATTTTTAAATTGGACCACGTATTATATTACATGGTAATAGTGTACCCTACCACAGGAAATAATTATAGGTCAATTAGGGGGTACACAGTGTGACCCTAAAGTTTACTATGTATGCCTATGCGAAATAAAGTGTTCTGAGAAGCTTAAAATGAGGAAATAAGCGTTCTAAAATGCTTTTAAAATTCAAAGACATTTTTCTATGCTAACTAACGGCACGGTATCGGACCTTAATATTGACCTATAATTTTTTAATTGGACCACCTATTATATTACAGGGTAATAGTGTACCCTACCACAGGAAATAATTATAGGTCAATTAGGGGGTACACAGCGTGACCCTAAAGTTTACTATGTATGCCTATGCGAAATAAATTGTTCTGAGAAGCTTAAAATGAAGAAATAAGCGTTCTAAAATGCTTTAAAAATTCAAAGAGATCTTTCAATGGTTAACTAACGCAAGGCGCAATATCAAACCTTAATATTGACCCATAATATTTAAATTGAACAAGGTATTGTATTACAGGGTAATAGTGTACCCTACCACAGGAAATAATTATAGGTCAATTAGGGGGTACACTATGTATATTTTAAATAGTGCATTAAAACAAGGAAATACGAAGACATTTTTCAATGTTAACTAACGGCACGGTATCGGAACTTAATATTGACCTATAATTTTTACATTGGACCACGTATTATATTACAGGGTAATAGTGTACCCTACCACAGGAATTAATTATAGGTCATTTAGGGGGTACACAGCGTGACCCTAAATTTTACTATGTATGCCTATGCGAAATAAAGTGTTCTGAGAAGCTTAAAATGAGGAAATAAGCGTTCTAAAATGCTTTAAAAATTCAAAGACATTTTCTATGTTAACTAACGGCACGGTATCGGACCTTAATATTGACCTATAATTTTTAAATTGGACCACGTATTATATTACAGGGTTATAGTGTACCCTACCACAGGAAATAATTATAGGTCAATTAGGGGGTACGCAGAGTGACCCTAAAGTTTACTATGTATGCCTATGCGAAATAAAGTGTTCTGAGAAGCTTAAAATGAGGAAATAAGCGTTCTAAAATGCTTTAAAAATTCAAAGACATTTTTCTATGCTAACTAACGGCACGGTATCGGACCTTAATATTGACCTATAATTTTTAAATTGGACCACCTATTATATTACAGGGTAATAGTGTACCCTACCAATGGAAATAATTATAGGTCAATTAGGGGGTACACAGCGTGACCCTAAAGTTTAATATGTATGCCTATGCGAAATAAAGTGTTCTGAGAAGCTTAAAATAAAGAAATAAGCGTTCTAAAATGCTTTAAAAATTCAAAGACATCTTTTAATGGTTAACTAACGCAAGGCGCAATATCAAACCTTAATATTGACCCATAATATTTAAATTGAACAAGGTATTGTATTACAGGGTAATAGTGTACCCTACCACAGGAAATAATTATAGGTCAATTAGGGGGTACACTATTTATATTTTAAATAGTGCATTAAAACAAGGAAATACGAAGACACTTTTCTATGTTAACTAACGGCACGGTATCGGACCTTAATATTGACCTATAATTTGTAAATTGGACCACGTATTATATTACAGGGTTATAGTGTACCCTATCACAGGAAATAATTATAGGTCAATTAGGGGGTACGCAGAGTGACCCTAAAGTTTACTATGTATGCCTATGCGAAATAAAGTGTTCTGAGAAGCTTAAAATGAGGAAATAAGCGTTCTAAAATGCTTTAAAAATTCAAAGACATTTTTCTATGCTAACTAACGGCACGGTATCGGACCTTAATATTGACCTATAATTTTTAAATTGGACCACCTATTATATTACAGGGTAATAGTGTACCCTACCAATGGAAATAATTATAGGTCAATTAGGGGGTACACAGCGTGACCCTAAAGTTTAATATGTATGCCTATGCGAAATAAAGTGTTCTGAGAAGCTTAAAATAAAGAAATAAGCGTTCTAAAATGCGTTGAAAATTCAAAGACATCTTTCAATGGTTAACTAACGCAAGGCGCAATATCAAACCTTAATATTGACCCATAATATTTAAATTGAACCAGGTATTGTATTACAGGGTAATAGTGTACCCTACCACAGGAAATAATTATAGGTCAATTAGGGGTACACTATGTATATTTTAAATAGTGCATTAAAACAAGGAAAAACGAAGACACTTTTCTATGTTAACTAACGGCACGGTATCGAACCTTAATATTGACCTATAATTTTTAAATTGGACCACGTATTATATTACAGGGTTATAGTGTATCCTACCACAGGAAATAATTATAGGTCAATTAGGGGGTACACAGCGTGACCCTAAAGTTTACTATGTATGCCTATGCGAAATAAAGTGTTCTGAGAAGCTTAAAATGAGGAAATAAGCGTTCTAAAATGCTTTAAAAATTCAAAGACATTTTTCAATGTTAACTAACGGCATGGTATCGGACCTTAATATTGACCTATAATTTTTAAATTGGACCACGTATTATATTACAGGGTAATTGTGTACCCTACCACAGGAAATAATTATAGGTCATTTAGGGGGTACACAGCGTGACCCTAAATTTTACTATGTATGCTTATGCGAAATAGAGTGTTCTGAGAAGCTTAAAATGAAGAAATAAGCGTTCTAAAATGCTTTAAAAATTCAAAGACATCTTTCAATGGTTAACTAGCGCAAGGCGCAATATCAGACCTTAATATTGACCCATAATATTTAAATTGGACCAGGTATTATATTACAGGGTAATAGTGTACCCTACCACAGAAAATAATTATAGGTCAATTAGGGGGTACACTATGTATATTTTAAATTGTGCATTAAAACAAGGAAATACGAAGACACTTTTCTATGTTAACTAACGGCACGGTATCGGACCTTAATATTGACCTATAATTTTTAAATTGGACCACGTATTATATTACATGGTAATAGTGTACCCTACCACAGGAAATAATTATAGGTCAATTAGGGGGTACACAGTGTGACCCTAAAGTTTACTATGTATGCCTATGCGAAATAAAGTGTTCTGAGAAGCTTAAAATGAGGAAATAAGCGTTCTAAAATGCTTTTAAAATTCAAAGACATTTTTCTATGCTAACTAACGGCACGGTATCGGACCTTAATATTGACCTATAATTTTTTAATTGGACCACCTATTATATTACAGGGTAATAGTGTACCCTACCACAGGAAATAATTATAGGTCAATTAGGGGGTACACAGCGTGACCCTAAAGTTTACTATGTATGCCTATGCGAAATAAATTGTTCTGAGAAGCTTAAAATGAAGAAATAAGCGTTCTAAAATGCTTTAAAAATTCAAAGAGATCTTTCAATGGTTAACTAACGCAAGGCGCAATATCAAACCTTAATATTGACCCATAATATTTAAATTGAACAAGGTATTGTATTACAGGGTAATAGTGTACCCTACCACAGGAAATAATTATAGGTCAATTAGGGGGTACACTATGTATATTTTAAATAGTGCATTAAAACAAGGAAATACGAAGACATTTTTCAATGTTAACTAACGGCACGGTATCGGAACTTAATATTGACCTATAATTTTTACATTGGACCACGTATTATATTACAGGGTAATAGTGTACCCTACCACAGGAATTAATTATAGGTCATTTAGGGGGTACACAGCGTGACCCTAAATTTTACTATGTATGCCTATGCGAAATAAAGTGTTCTGAGAAGCTTAAAATGAGGAAATAAGCGTTCTAAAATGCTTTAAAAATTCAAAGACATTTTCTATGTTAACTAACGGCACGGTATCGGACCTTAATATTGACCTATAATTTTTAAATTGGACCACGTATTATATTACAGGGTTATAGTGTACCCTACCACAGGAAATAATTATAGGTCAATTAGGGGGTACGCAGAGTGACCCTAAAGTTTACTATGTATGCCTATGCGAAATAAAGTGTTCTGAGAAGCTTAAAATGAGGAAATAAGCGTTCTAAAATGCTTTAAAAATTCAAAGACATTTTTCTATGCTAACTAACGGCACGGTATCGGACCTTAATATTGACCTATAATTTTTAAATTGGACCACCTATTATATTACAGGGTAATAGTGTACCCTACCAATGGAAATAATTATAGGTCAATTAGGGGGTACACAGCGTGACCCTAAAGTTTAATATGTATGCCTATGCGAAATAAAGTGTTCTGAGAAGCTTAAAATAAAGAAATAAGCGTTCTAAAATGCTTTAAAAATTCAAAGACATCTTTTAATGGTTAACTAACGCAAGGCGCAATATCAAACCTTAATATTGACCCATAATATTTAAATTGAACAAGGTATTGTATTACAGGGTAATAGTGTACCCTACCACAGGAAATAATTATAGGTCAATTAGGGGGTACACTATTTATATTTTAAATAGTGCATTAAAACAAGGAAATACGAAGACACTTTTCTATGTTAACTAACGGCACGGTATCGGACCTTAATATTGACCTATAATTTGTAAATTGGACCACGTATTATATTACAGGGTTATAGTGTACCCTATCACAGGAAATAATTATAGGTCAATTAGGGGGTACGCAGAGTGACCCTAAAGTTTACTATGTATGCCTATGCGAAATAAAGTGTTCTGAGAAGCTTAAAATGAGGAAATAAGCGTTCTAAAATGCTTTAAAAATTCAAAGACATTTTTCTATGCTAACTAACGGCACGGTATCGGACCTTAATATTGACCTATAATTTTTAAATTGGACCACCTATTATATTACAGGGTAATAGTGTACCCTACCAATGGAAATAATTATAGGTCAATTAGGGGGTACACAGCGTGACCCTAAAGTTTAATATGTATGCCTATGCGAAATAAAGTGTTCTGAGAAGCTTAAAATAAAGAAATAAGCGTTCTAAAATGCGTTGAAAATTCAAAGACATCTTTCAATGGTTAACTAACGCAAGGCGCAATATCAAACCTTAATATTGACCCATAATATTTAAATTGAACCAGGTATTGTATTACAGGGTAATAGTGTACCCTACCACAGGAAATAATTATAGGTCAATTAGGGGTACACTATGTATATTTTAAATAGTGCATTAAAACAAGGAAAAACGAAGACACTTTTCTATGTTAACTAACGGCACGGTATCGAACCTTAATATTGACCTATAATTTTTAAATTGGACCACGTATTATATTACAGGGTTATAGTGTATCCTACCACAGGAAATAATTATAGGTCAATTAGGGGGTACACAGCGTGACCCTAAAGTTTACTATGTATGCCTATGCGAAATAAAGTGTTCTGAGAAGCTTAAAATGAGGAAATAAGCGTTCTAAAATGCTTTAAAAATTCAAAGACATTTTTCAATGTTAACTAACGGCATGGTATCGGACCTTAATATTGACCTATAATTTTTAAATTGGACCACGTATTATATTACAGGGTAATTGTGTACCCTACCACAGGAAATAATTATAGGTCATTTAGGGGGTACACAGCGTGACCCTAAATTTTACTATGTATGCTTATGCGAAATAGAGTGTTCTGAGAAGCTTAAAATGAAGAAATAAGCGTTCTAAAATGCTTTAAAAATTCAAAGACATCTTTCAATGGTTAACTAGCGCAAGGCGCAATATCAGACCTTAATATTGACCCATAATATTTAAATTGGACCAGGTATTATATTACAGGGTAATAGTGTACCCTACCACAGAAAATAATTATAGGTCAATTAGGGGGTACACTATGTATATTTTAAATTGTGCATTAAAACAAGGAAATACGAAGACACTTTTCTATGTTAACTAACGGCACGGTATCAGACCTTAATATTGACCTATAATTTTTAAATTGGACCACGTATTATATTACATGGTAATAGTGTACCCTACCACAGGAAATAATTATAGGTCAATTAGGGGGTACACAGTGTGACCCTAAAGTTTACTATGTATGCCTATGCGAAATAAAGTGTTCTGAGAAGCTTAAAATGAGGAAATAAGCGTTCTAAAATGCTTTTAAAATTCAAAGACATTTTTCTATGCTAACTAACGGCACGGTATCGGACCTTAATATTGACCTATAATTTTTTAATTGGACCACCTATTATATTACAGGGTAATAGTGTACCCTACCACAGGAAATAATTATAGGTCAATTAGGGGGTACACAGCGTGACCCTAAAGTTTACTATGTATGCCTATGCGAAATAAAGTGTTCTGAGAAGCTTAAAATGAAGAAATAAGCGTTCTAAAATGCTTTAAAAATTCAAAGAGATCTTTCAATGGTTAACTAACGCAAGGCGCAATATCAAACCTTAATATTGACCCATAATATTTAAATTGAACAAGGTATTGTATTACAGGGTAATAGTGTACCCTACCACAGGAAATAATTATAGGTCAATTAGGGGGTACACTATGTATATTTTAAATAGTGCATTAAAACAAGGAAATACGAAGACATTTTTCAATGTTAACTAACGGCACGGTATCGGAACTTAATATTGACCTATAATTTTTACATTGGACCACGTATTATATTACAAGGTAATAGTGTGCCCTACCACAGGAATTAATTATAGGTCATTTAGGGGGTACACAGCGTGACCCTAAATTTTACTATGTATGCCTATGCGAAATAAAGTGTTCTGAGAAGCTTAAAATGAGGAAATAAGCGTTCTAAAATGCTTTAAAAATTCAAAGACATTTTTCAATGTTAACTAACGGCACGGTATCGGACCTTAATATTGACCTATAATTTTTAAATTGGACCACGTATTATATTACAGGGTTATAGTGTACCCTACCACAGGAAATAATTATAGGTCAATTAGGGGGTACGCAGAGTGACCCTAAAGTTTACTATGTATGCCTATGCGAAATAAAGTGTTCTGAGAAGCTTAAAATGAGGAAATAAGCGTTCTAAAATGCTTTAAAAATTCAAAGACATTTTTCTATGCTAACTAACGGCACGGTATCGGACCTTAATATTGACCTATAATTTTTAAATTGGACCACCTATTATATTACAGGGTAATAGTGTACCCTACCAATGGAAATAATTATAGGTCAATTAGGGGGTACACAGCGTGACCCTAAAGTTTAATATGTATGCCTATGCGAAATAAAGTGTTCTGAGAAGCTTAAAATAAAGAAATAAGCGTTCTAAAATGCTTGAAAAATTCAAAGACATCTTTCAATGGTTAACTAACGCAAGGCGCAATATCAAACCTTAATATTGACCCATAATATTTAAATTGAACCAGGTATTGTATTACAGGGTAATAGTGTACCCTACCACAGGAAATAATTATAGGTCAATTAGGGGTACACTATGTATATTTTAAATAGTGCATTAAAACAAGGAAATACGAAGACACTTTTCTATGTTAACTAACGGCACGGTATCGAACCTTAATATTGACCTATAATTTTTAAATTGGACCACGTATTATATTACAGGGTTATAGTGTATCCTACCACAGGAAATAATTATAGGTCAATTAGGGGGAACACAGCGTGACCCTAAAGTTTACTATGTATGCCTATGCGAAATAAAGTGTTCTGAGATGCTTAAAATGAGGAAATAAGCGTTCTAAAATGCTTTAAAAATTCAAAGACATTTTTCAATGTTAACTAACGGCACGGTATCGGACCTTAATATTGACCTATAATTTTTAAATTGGACCACGTATTATATTACAGGGTAATAGTGTACCCTACCACAGGAAATAATTATAGGTCATTTAGGGGGTACACAGCGTGACCCTAAATTTTACTATGTATGCTTATGCGAAATAGAGTGTTCTGAGAAGCTTAAAATGAAGAAATAAGCGTTCTAAAATGCTTTAAAAATTCAAAGACATCTTTCAATGGTTAACTAGCGCAAGGCGCAATATCAGACCTTAATATTGACCCATAATATTTAAATTGGACCAGGTATTATATTACAGGGTAATAGTGTACCCTACCACAGGAAATAATTATAGGTCAATTAGGGGGTACACTATGTATATTTTAAATTGTGCATTAAAACAAGGAAATACGAAGACACTTTTCTATGTTAACTAACGGCACGGTATCGGACCTTAATATTGACCTATAATTTTTAAATTGGACCACGTATTATATTACATGGTAATAGTGTACCCTACCACAGGAAATAATTATAGGTCAATTAGGGGGTACACAGTGTGACCCTAAAGTTTACTATGTATGCCTATGCGAAATAAAGTGTTCTGAGAAGCTTAAAATGAGGAAATAAGCGTTCTAAAATGCTTTTAAAATTCAAAGACATTTTTCTATGCTAACTAACGGCACGGTATCGGACCTTAATATTGACCTATAATTTTTAAATTGGACCACCTATTATATTACAGGGTAATAGTGTACCCTACCACAGGAAATAATTATAGGTCAATTAGGGGGTACACAGCGTGACCCTAAAGTTTACTATGTATGCCTATGCGAAATAAAGTGTTCTGAGAAGCTTAAAATGAAGAAATAAGTGTTCTAAAATGCTATAAAAATTCAAAGAGATCTTTCAATGGTTAACTAACGCAAGGCGCAATATCAAACCTTAATATTGACCCATAATATTTAAATTGAACAAGGTATTGTATTACAGGGTAATAGTGTACCCTACCACAGGAAATAATTATAGGTCAATTAGGGGGTACACTATGTATATTTTAAATAGTGCATTAAAACAAGGAAATACGAAGACATTTTTCAATGTTAACTAACGGCACGGTATCGGAACTTAATATTGACCTATAATTTTTACATTGGACCACGTATTATATTACAGGGTAATAGTGTACCCTACCACAGGAATTAATTATAGGTCATTTAGGGGGTACACAGCGTGACCCTAAATTTTACTATGTATGCCTATGCGAAATAAAGTGTTCTGAGAAGCTTAAAATGAGGAAATAAGCGTTCTAAAATGCTTTAAAAATTCAAAGACATTTTTCTATGTTAACTAACGGCACGGTATCGGACCTTAATATTGACCTATAATTTTTAAATTGGACCACGTATTATATTACAGGGTTATAGTGTACCCTACCACAGGAAATAATTATAGGTCAATTAGGGGGTACGCAGAGTGACCCTAAAGTTTACTATGTATGCCTATGCGAAATAAAGTGTTCTGAGAAGCTTAAAATGAGGAAATAAGCGTTCTAAAATGCTTTAAAAATTCAAAGACATTTTTCTATGCTAACTAACGGCACGGTATCGGACCTTAATATTGACCTATAATTTTTAAATTGGACCACCTATTATATTACAGGGTAATAGTGTACCCTACCAATGGAAATAATTATAGGTCAATTAGGGGGTACACAGCGTGACCCTAAAGTTTAATATGTATGCCTATGCGAAATAAAGTGTTCTGAGAAGCTTAAAATAAAGAAATAAGCGTTCTAAAATGCTTGAAAAATTCAAAGACATCTTTCAATGGTTAACTAACGCAAGGCGCAATATCAAACCTTAATATTGACCCATAATATTTAAATTGAACCAGGTATTGTATTACAGGGTAATAGTGTACCCTACCACAGGAAATAATTATAGGTCAATTAGGGGTACACTATGTATATTTTAAATAGTGCATTAAAACAAGGAAATACGAAGACACTTTTCTATGTTAACTAACGGCACGGTATCGAACCTTAATATTGACCTATAATTTTTAAATTGGACCACGTATTATATTACAGGGTTATAGTGTATCCTACCACAGGAAATAATTATAGGTCAATTAGGGGGTACACAGCGTGACCCTAAAGTTTACTATGTATGCCTATGCGAAATAAAGTGTTCTGAGATGCTTAAAATGAGGAAATAAGCGTTCTAAAATGCTTTAAAAATTCAAAGACATTTTTCAATGTTAACTAACGGCACGGTATCGGACCTTAATATTGACCTATAATTTTTAAATTGGACCACGTATTATATTACAGGGTAATAGTGTACCCTACCACAGGAAATAATTATAGGTCATTTAGGGGGTACACAGCGTGACCCTAAATTTTACTATGTATGCTTATGCGAAATAGAGTGTTCTGAGAAGCTTAAAATGAAGAAATAAGCGTTCTAAAATGCTTTAAAAATTCAAAGACATCTTTCAATGGTTAACTAGCGCAAGGCGCAATATCAGACCTTAATATTGACCCATAATATTTAAATTGGACCAGGTATTATATTACAG
Source organism: Parasteatoda tepidariorum (assembly GCF_982258835.1). Lineage (NCBI taxonomy): Eukaryota > Metazoa > Arthropoda > Arachnida > Araneae > Theridiidae > Parasteatoda > Parasteatoda tepidariorum. Next base: position 23,281 of record NW_028257450.1, read on the forward strand.
GGTAATAGTGTACCCTACCACAGGAAATAATTATAGGTCAATTAGGGGGTACACTATGTATATTTTAAATTGTGCATTAAAACAAGGAAATACGAAGACACTTTTCTATGTTAACTAACGGCACGGTATCGGACCTTAATATTGACCTATAATTTTTAAATTGGACCACGTATTATATTACATGGTAATAGTGTACCCTACCACAGGAAATAATTATAGGTCAATTAGGGGGTACACAGTGTGACCCTAAAGTTTACTATGTATGCCTATGCGAAATAAAGTGTTCTGAGAAGCTTAAAATGAGGAAATAAGCGTTCTAAAATGCTTTTAAAATTCAAAGACATTTTTCTATGCTAACTAACGGCACGGTATCGGACCTTAATATTGACCTATAATTTTTAAATTGGACCACCTATTATATTACAGGGTAATAGTGTACCCTACCACAGGAAATAATTATAGGTCAATTAGGGGGTACACAGCGTGACCCTAAAGTTTACTATGTATGCCTATGCGAAATAAAGTGTTCTGAGAAGCTTAAAATGAAGAAATAAGTGTTCTAAAATGCTATAAAAATTCAAAGAGATCTTTCAATGGTTAACTAACGCAAGGCGTAATATCAAACCTTAATATTGACCCATAATATTTAAATTGAACAAGGTATTGTATTACAGGGTAATAGTGTACCCTACCACAGGAAATAATTATAGGTCAATTAGGGGGTACACTATGTATATTTTAAATAGTGCATTAAAACAAGGAAATACGAAGACATTTTTCAATGTTAACTAACGTCACGGTATCGGAACTTAATATTGACCTATAATTTTTACATTGGACCACGTATTATATTACAGGGTAATAGTGTACCCTACCACAGGAATTAATTATAGGTCATTTAGGGGGTACACAGCGTGACCCTAAATTTTACTATGTATGCCTATGCGAAATAAAGTGTTCTGAGAAGCTTAAAATGAGGAAATAAGCGTTCTAAAATGCTTTAAAAATTCAAAGACATTTTTCTATGTTAACTAACGGCACGGTATCGGACCTTAATATTGACCTATAATTTTTAAATTGGACCACGTATTATATTACAGGGTTATAGTGTACCCTACCACAGGAAATAATTATAGGTCAATTAGGGGGTACGCAGAGTGACCCTAAAGTTTACTATGTATGCCTATGCGAAATAAAGTGTTCTGAGAAGCTTAAAATGAGGAAATAAGCGTTCTAAAATGCTTTAAAAATTCAAAGACATTTTTCTATGCTAACTAACGGCACGGTATCGGACCTTAATATTGACCTATAATTTTTAAATTGGACCACCTATTATATTACAGGGTAATAGTGTACCCTACCAATGGAAATAATTATAGGTCAATTAGGGGGTACACAGCGTGACCCTAAAGTTTAATATGTATGCCTATGCGAAATAAAGTGTTCTGAGAAGCTTAAAATAAAGAAATAAGCGTTCTAAAATGCTTTAAAAATTCAAAGACATCTTTCAATGGTTAATTAACGCAAGGCGCAATATCAAACCTTAATATTGACCCATAATATTTAAATTGAACCAGGTATTGTATTACAGGGTAATAGTGTACCCTACCACAGGAAATAATTATAGGTCAATTAGGGGTACACTATGTATATTTTAAATAGTGCATTAAAACAAGGAAATACGAAGACACTTTTCTATGTTAACTAACGGCACGGTATCGAACCTTAATATTGACCTATAATTTTTAAATTGGACCACCTATTATATTACAGGGTAATAGTGTACCCTACCACAGGAAATAATTATAGGTCAATTAGGGGGTACACAGCGTGACCCTAAAGTTTAATATGTATGCCTATGCGAAATAAAGTGTTCTGAGAAGCTTAAAATAAAGAAATAAGCGTTCTAAAATGCTTTAAAAATTCAAAGACATCTTTCAATGGTTAATTAACGCAAGGCGCAATATCAAACCTTAATATTGACCCATAATATTTAAATTGAACCAGGTATTGTATTACAGGGTAATAGTGTACCCTACCACAGGAAATAATTATAGGTCAATTAGGGGTACACTATGTATATTTTAAATAGTGCATTAAAACAAGGAAATACGAAGACATTTTTCTATGCTAACTAACGGCACGGTATCGGACCTTAATATTGACCTATAATTTTTAAATTGGACCACCTATTATATTACAGGGTAATAGTGTACCCTACCACAGGAAATAATTATAGGTCAATTAGGGGGTACACAGCGTGACCCTAAAGTTTACTATGTATGCCTATGCGAAATAAAGTGTTCTGAGAAGCTTAAAATGAAGAAATAAGTGTTCTAAAATGCTATAAAAATTCTAAGAGATCTTTCAATGGTTAACTAACGCAAGGCGTAATATCAAACCTTAATATTGACCCATAATATTTAAATTGAACAAGGTATTGTATTACAGGGTAATAGTGTACCCTACCACAGGAAATAATTATAGGTCAATTAGGGGGTACACTATGTATATTTTAAATAGTGCATTAAAACAAGGAAATACGAAGACATTTTTCAATGTTAACTAACGGCACGGTATCGGAACTTAATATTGACCTATAATTTTTACATTGGACCACGTATTATATTACAGGGTAATAGTGTACCCTACCACAGGAATTAATTATAGGTCATTTAGGGGGTACACAGCGTGACCCTAAATTTTACTATGTATGCCTATGCGAAATAAAGTGTTCTGAGAAGCTTAAAATGAGGAAATAAGCGTTCTAAAATGCTTTAAAAATTCAAAGACATTTTTCTATGTTAACTAACGGCACGGTATCGGACCTTAATATTGACCTATAATTTTTAAATTGGACCACGTATTATATTACAGGGTTATAGTGTACCCTACCACAGGAAATAATTATAGGTCAATTAGGGGGTACGCAGAGTGACCCTAAAGTTTACTATGTATGCCTATGCGAAATAAAGTGTTCTGAGAAGCTTAAAATGAGGAAATAAGCGTTCTAAAATGCTTTAAAAATTCAAAGACATTTTTCTATGCTAACTAACGGCACGGTATCGGACCTTAATATTGACCTATCATTTTTAAATTGGACCACCTATTATATTACAGGGTAATAGTGTACCCTACCAATGGAAATAATTATAGGTCAATTAGGGGGTACACAGCGTGACCCTAAAGTTTAATATGTATGCCTATGCGAAATAAAGTGTTCTGAGAAGCTTAAAATAAAGAAATAAGCGTTCTAAAATGCTTTAAAAATTCAAAGACATCTTTCAATGGTTAATTAACGCAAGGCGCAATATCAAACCTTAATATTGACCCATAATATTTAAATTGAACCAGGTATTGTATTACAGGGTAATAGTGTACCCTACCACAGGAAATAATTATAGGTCAATTAGGGGTACACTATGTATATTTTAAATAGTGCATTAAAACAAGGAAATACGAAGACACTTTTCTATGTTAACTAACGGCACGGTATCGAACCTTAATATTGACCTATAATTTTTAAATTGGACCACGTATTATATTACAGGGTTATAGTGTATCCTACCACAGGAAATAATTATAGGTCAATTAGGGGGTACACAGCGTGACCCTAAAGTTTACTATGTATGCCTATGCGAAATAAAGTGTTCTGAGAAGCTTAAAATGAGGAAATAAGCGTTCTAAAATGCTTTAAAATTCAAAGACATTTTTCAATGTTAACTAACGGCACGGTATCGGACCTTAATATTGACCTATAATTTTTAAATTGGACCACGTATTATATTACAGGGTAATAGTGTACCCTACCACAGGAAATAATTATAGGTCATTTAGGGGGTACACAGCGTGACCCTAAATTTTACTATGTATGCTTATGCGAAATAGAGTGTTCTGAGAAGCTTAAAATGAAGAAATAAGCGTTCTAAAATGCTTTAAAAATTCAAAGACATCTTTCAATGGTTAACTAGCGCAAGGCGCAATATCAGACCTTAATATTGACCCATAATATTTAAATTGGACCAGGTATTATATTACAGGGTAATAGTGTACCCTACCACAGGAAATAATTATAGGTCAATTAGGGGGTACACTATGTATATTTTAAATTGTGCATTAAAACAAGGAAATACGAAGACACTTTTCTATGTTAACTAACGGCACGGTATCGGACCTTAATATTGACCTATAATTTTTAAATTGGACCACGTATTATATTACATGGTAATAGTGTACCCTACCACAGGAAATAATTATAGGTCAATTAGGGGGTACACAGTGTGACCCTAAAGTTTACTATGTATGCCTATGCGAAATAAAGTGTTCTGAGAAGCTTAAAATGAGGAAATAAGCGTTCTAAAATGCTTTTAAAATTCAAAGACATTTTTCTATGCTAACTAACGGCACGGTATCGGACCTTAATATTGACCTATAATTTTTAAATTGGACCACCTATTATATTACAGGGTAATAGTGTACCCTACCACAGGAAATAATTATAGGTCAATTAGGGGGTACACAGCGTGACCCTAAAGTTTACTATGTATGCCTATGCGAAATAAAGTGTTCTGAGAAGCTTAAAATGAAGAAATAAGCGTTCTAAAATGCTTTAAAAATTCAAAGAGATCTTTCAATGGTTAACTAACGCAAGGCGCAATATCAAACCTTAATATTGACCCATAATATTTAAATTGAACAAGGTATTGTATTACAGGGTAATAGTGTACCCTACCACAGGAAATAATTATAGGTCAATTAGGGGGTACACTATGTATATTTTAAATAGTGCATTAAAACAAGGAAATACGAAGACATTTTTCAATGTTAACTAACGGCACGGTATCGGAACTTAATATTGACCTATAATTTTTACATTGGACCACGTATTATATTACAGGGTAATAGTGTACCCTACCACAGGAATTAATTATAGGTCATTTAGGGGGTACACAGCGTGACCCTAAAGTTTAATATGTATGCCTATGCGAAATAAAGTGTTCTGAGAAGCTTAAAATAAAGAAATAAGCGTTCTAAAATGCTTTAAAAATTCAAAGACATCTTTCAATGGTTAACTAACGCAAGGCGCAATATCAAACCTTAATATTGACCCATAATATTTAAATTGAACCAGGTATTGTATTACAGGGTAATAGTGTACCCTACCACAGGAAATAATTATAGGTCAATTAGGGGTACACTATGTATATTTTAAATAGTGCATTAAAACAAGGAAATACGAAGACACTTTTCTATGTTAACTAACGGCACGGTATCGAACCTTAATATTGACCTATAATTTTTAAATTGGACCACGTATTATATTACAGGGTTATAGTGTATCCTACCACAGGAAATAATTATAGGTCAATTAGGGGGTACACAGCGTGACCCTAAAGTTTACTATGTATGCCTATGCGAAATAAAGTGTTCTGAGAAGCTTAAAATGAGGAAATAAGCGTTCTAAAATGCTTTAAAAATTCAAAGACATTTTTCAATGTTAACTAACGGCACGGTATCGGACCTTAATATTGACCTATAATTTTTAAATTGGACCACGTATTATATTACAGGGTAATAGTGTACCCTACCACAGGAAATAATTATAGGTCATTTAGGGGGTACACAGCGTGACCCTAAATTTTACTATGTATGCTTATGCGAAATAGAGTGTTCTGAGAAGCTTAAAATGAAGAAATAAGCGTTCTAAAATGCTTTAAAAATTCAAAGAGATCTTTCAATGGTTAACTAACGCAAGGCGCAATATCAAACCTTAATATTGACCCATAATATTTAAATTGAACAAGGTATTGTATTACAGGGTAATAGTGTACCCTACCACAGGAAATAATTATAGGTCAATTAGGGGGTACACTATGTATATTTTAAATAGTGCATTAAAACAAGGAAATACGAAGACATTTTTCAATGTTAACTAACGGCACGGTATCGGAACTTAATATTGACCTATAATTTTTACATTGGACCACGTATTATATTACAGGGTAATAGTGTACCCTACCACAGGAATTAATTATAGGTCATTTAGGGGGTACACAGCGTGACCCTAAAGTTTAATATGTATGCCTATGCGAAATAAAGTGTTCTGAGAAGCTTAAAATAAAGAAATAAGCGTTCTAAAATGCTTTAAAAATTCAAAGACATCTTTCAATGGTTAACTAACGCAAGGCGCAATATCAAACCTTAATATTGACCCATAATATTTAAATTGAACCAGGTATTGTATTACAGGGTAATAGTGTACCCTACCACAGGAAATAATTATAGGTCAATTAGGGGTACACTATGTATATTTTAAATAGTGCATTAAAACAAGGAAATACGAAGACACTTTTCTATGTTAACTAACGGCACGGTATCGAACCTTAATATTGACCTATAATTTTTAAATTGGACCACGTATTATATTACAGGGTTATAGTGTATCCTACCACAGGAAATAATTATAGGTCAATTAGGGGGTACACAGCGTGACCCTAAAGTTTACTATGTATGCCTATGCGAAATAAAGTGTTCTGAGAAGCTTAAAATGAGGAAATAAGCGTTCTAAAATGCTTTAAAAATTCAAAGACATTTTTCAATGTTAACTAACGGCACGGTATCGGACCTTAATATTGACCTATAATTTTTAAATTGGACCACGTATTATATTACAGGGTAATAGTGTACCCTACCACAGGAAATAATTATAGGTCATTTAGGGGGTACACAGCGTGACCCTAAATTTTACTATGTATGCTTATGCGAAATAGAGTGTTCTGAGAAGCTTAAAATGAAGAAATAAGCGTTCTAAAATGCTTTAAAAATTCAAAGACATCTTTCAGTGGTTAACTAGCGCAAGGCGCAATATCAGACCTTAATATTGACCCATAATATTTAAATTGGACCAGGTATTATATTACAGGGTAATAGTGTACCCTACCACAGGAAATAATTATAGGTCAATTAGGGGGTACACTATGTATATTTTAAATTGTGCATTAAAACAAGGAAATACGAAGACACTTTTCAATGTTAACTAACGGCACGGTATCGAACCTTAATATTGACCTATAATTTTAAATTGGACCACGTATTATATTACAGGGTTATAGTGTATCCTACCACAGGAAATAATTATAGGTCAATTAGGGGGTACACAGCGTGACCCTAAAGTTTACTATGTATGCCTATGCGAAATAAAGTGTTCTGAGAAGCTTAAAATGAGGAAATAAGCGTTCTAAAATGCTTTAAAAATTCAAAGACATTTTTCAATGTTAACTAACGGCACGGTATCGGACCTTAATATTGACCTATAATTTTTAAATTGGACCACGTATTATATTACAGGGTAATAGTGTACCCTACCACAGGAAATAATTATAGGTCAATTAGGGGGTACACAGTGTGACCCTAAAGTTTACTATGTATGCCTATGCGAAATAAAGTGTTCTGAGAAGCTTAAAATGAGGAAATAAGCGTTCTAAAATGCTTTAAAAATTCAAAGACATTTTTCAATGTTAACTAACGGCACGGTATCGGACCTTAATATTGACCTATAATTTTTAATTGGACCACGTATTATATTACAGGGTAATAGTGTACCCTACCACAGGAAATAATTATAGGTCATTTAGGGGGTACACAGCGTGACCCTAAATTTTACTATGTATGCTTATGCGAAATAGAGTGTTCTGAGAAGCTTAAAATGAAGAAATAAGCGTTCTAAAATGCTTTAAAAATTCAAAGAGATCTTTCAATGGTTAACTAACGCAAGGCGCAATATCAAACCTTAATATTGACCCATAATATTTAAATTGAACAAGGTATTGTATTGCAGGGTAATAGTGTACCCTACCACAGGAAATAATTATAGGTCAATTAGGGGGTACACTATGTATATTTTAAATAGTGCATTAAAACAAGGAAATACGAAGACATTTTTCAATGTTAACTAACGGCACGGTATCGGAACTTAATATTGACCTATAATTTTTACATTGGACCACGTATTATATTACAGGGTAATAGTGTACCCTACCACAGGAATTAATTATAGGTCATTTAGGGGGTACACAGCGTGACCCTAAAGTTTAATATGTATGCCTATGCGAAATAAAGTGTTCTGAGAAGCTTAAAATAAAGAAATAAGCGTTCTAAAATGCTTTAAAAATTCAAAGACATCTTTCAATGGTTAACTAACGCAAGGCGCAATATCAAACCTTAATATTGACCCATAATATTTAAATTGAACCAGGTATTGTATTACAGGGTAATAGTGTACCCTACCACAGGAAATAATTATAGGTCAATTAGGGGTACACTATGTATATTTTAAATAGTGCATTAAAACAAGGAAATACGAAGACACTTTTCTATGTTAACTAACGGCACGGTATCGAACCTTAATATTGACCTATAATTTTTAAATTGGACCACGTATTATATTACAGGGTTATAGTGTATCCTACCACAGGAAATAATTATAGGTCAATTAGGGGGTACACAGCGTGACCCTAAAGTTTACTATGTATGCCTATGCGAAATAAAGTGTTCTGAGAAGCTTAAAATGAGGAAATAAGCGTTCTAAAATGCTTTAAAAATTCAAAGACATTTTTCAATGTTAACTAACGGCACGGTATCGGACCTTAATATTGACCTATAATTTTTAAATTGGACCACGTATTATATTACAGGGTAATAGTGTACCCTACCACAGGAAATAATTATAGGTCATTTAGGGGGTACACAGCGTGACCCTAAATTTTACTATGTATGCTTATGCGAAATAGAGTGTTCTGAGAAGCTTAAAATGAAGAAATAAGCGTTCTAAAATGCTTTAAAAATTCAAAGACATCTTTCAATGGTTAACTAGCGCAAGGCGCAATATCAGACCTTAATATTGACCCATAATATTTAAATTGGACCAGGTATTATATTACAGGGTAATAGTGTACCCTACCACAGGAAATAATTATAGGTCAATTAGGGGGTACACTATGTATATTTTAAATTGTGCATTAAAACAAGGAAATACGAAGACACTTTTCAATGTTAACTAACGGCACGGTATCGGACCTTAATATTGACCTATAATTTTTAAATTGGACCACGTATTATATTACATGGTAATAGTGTACCCTACCACAGGAAATAATTATAGGTCAATTAGGGGGTACACAGTGTGACCCTAAAGTTTACTATGTATGCCTATGCGAAATAAAGTGTTCTGAGAAGCTTAAAATGAGGAAATAAGCGTTCTAAAATGCTTTTAAAATTCAAAGACATTTTTCTATGCTAACTAACGGCACGGTATCGGACCTTAATATTGACCTATAATTTTTAAATTGGACCACCTATTATATTACAGGGTAATAGTGTACCCTACCACAGGAAATAATTATAGGTCAATTAGGGGGTACACAGCGTGACCCTAAAGTTTACTATGTATGCCTATGCGAAATAAAGTGTTCTGAGAAGCTTAAAATGAAGAAATAAGCGTTCTAAAATGCTTTAAAAATTCAAAGAGATCTTTCAATGGTTAACTAACGCAAGGCGCAATATCAAACCTTAATATTGACCCATAATATTTAAATTGAACAAGGTATTGTATTACAGGGTAATAGTGTACCCTACCACAGGAAATAATTATAGGTCAATTAGGGGGTACACTATGTATATTTTAAATAGTGCATTAAAACAAGGAAATACGAAGACATTTTTCAATGTTAACTAACGGCACGGTATCGGAACTTAATATTGACCTATAATTTTTACATTGGACCACGTATTATATTACAGGGTAATAGTGTACCCTACCACAGGAATTAATTATAGGTCATTTAGGGGGTACACAGCGTGACCCTAAATTTTACTATGTATGCCTATGCGAAATAAAGTGTTCTGAGAAGCTTAAAATGAGGAAATAAGCGTTCTAAAATGCTTTAAAAATTCAAAGACATTTTTCTATGTTAACTAACGGCACGGTATCGGACCTTAATATTGACCTATAATTTTTAAATTGGACCACGTATTATATTACAGGGATATAGTGTACCCTACCACAGGAAATAATTATAGGTCAATTAGGGGGTACGCAGAGTGACCCTAAAGTTTACTATGTATCCCTATGCGAAATAAAGTGTTCTGAGAAGCTTAAAATGAGGAAATAAGCGTTCTAAAATGCTTTAAAGATTCAAAGACATTTTTCTATGCTAACTAACGGCACGGTATCGGACCTTAATATTGACCTATAATTTTTAAATTGGACCACCTATTATATTACAGGGTAATAGTGTACCCTACCAATGGAAATAATTATAGGTCAATTGGGGGGTACACAGCGTGACCCTAAAGTTTAATATGTATGCCTATGCGAAATAAAGTGTTCTGAGAAGCTTAAAATAAAGAAATAAGCGTTCTAAAATGCTTTAAAAATTCAAAGACATCTTTCAATGGTTAACTAACGCAAGGCGCAATATCAAACCTTAATATTGACCCATAATATTTAAATTGAACCAGGTATTGTATTACAGGGTAATAGTGTACCCTACCACAGGAAATAATTATAGGTCAATTAGGGGTACACTATGTATATTTTAAATAGTGCATTAAAACAAGGAAATACGAAGACACTTTTCTATGTTAACTAACGGCACGGTATCGAACCTTAATATTGACCTATAATTTTTAAATTGGACCACGTATTATATTACAGGGTTATAGTGTATCCTACTACAGGAAATAATTATAGGTCAATTAGGGGGTACACAGCGTGACCCTAAAGTTTACTATGTATGCCTATGCGAAATAAAGTGTTCTGAGAAGCTTAAAATGAGGAAATAAGCGTTCTAAAATGCTTTAAAATTCAAAGACATTTTTCAATGTTAACTAACGGCACGGTATCGGACCTTAATATTGACCTATAATTTTTAAATTGGACCACGTATTATATTACAGGGTAATAGTGTACCCTACCACAGGAAATAATTATAGGTCATTTAGGGGGTACACAGCGTGACCCTAAATTTTACTATGTATGCTTATGCGAAATAGAGTGTTCTGAGAAGCTTAAAATGAAGAAATAAGCGTTCTAAAATGCTTTAAAAATTCAAAGACATCTTTCAATGGTTAACTAGCGCAAGGCGCAATATCAGACCTTAATATTGACCCATAATATTTAAATTGGACCAGGTATTATATTACAGGGTAATAGTGTACCCTACCACAGGAAATAATTATAGGTCAATTAGGGGGTACACTATGTATATTTTAAATTGTGCATTAAAACAAGGAAATACGAAGACACTTTTCTATGTTAACTAACGGCACGGTATCGGACCTTAATATTGACCTATAATTTTTAAATTGGACCACGTATTATATTACATGGTAATAGTGTACCCTACCACAGGAAATAATTATAGGTCAATTAGGGGGTACACAGTGTGACCCTAAAGTTTACTATGTATGCCTATGCGAAATAAAGTGTTCTGAGAAGCTTAAAATGAGGAAATAAGCGTTCTAAAATGCTTTTAAAATTCAAAGACATTTTTCTATGCTAACTAACGGCACGGTATCGGACCTTAATATTGACCTATAATTTTTAAATTGGACCACCTATTATATTACAGGGTAATAGTGTACCCTACCACAGGAAATAATTATAGGTCAATTAGGGGGTACACAGCGTGACCCTAAAGTTTACTATGTATGCCTATGCGAAATAAAGTGTTCTGAGAAGCTTAAAATGAAGAAATAAGCGTTCTAAAATGCTTTAAAAATTCAAAGAGATCTTTCAATGGTTAACTAACGCAAGGCGCAATATCAAACCTTAATATTGACCCATAATATTTAAATTGAACAAGGTATTGTATTACAGGGTAATAGTGTACCCTACCACAGGAAATAATTATAGGTCAATTAGGGGGTACACTATGTATATTTTAAATAGTGCATTAAAACAAGGAAATACGAAGACATTTTTCAATGTTAACTAACGGCACGGTATCGGAACTTAATATTGACCTATAATTTTTACATTGGACCACGTATTATATTACAGGGTAATAGTGTACCCTACCACAGGAATTAATTATAGGTCATTTAGGGGGTACACAGCGTGACCCTAAAGTTTAATATGTATGCCTATGCGAAATAAAGTGTTCTGAGAAGCTTAAAATAAAGAAATAAGCGTTCTAAAATGCTTTAAAAATTCAAAGACATCTTTCAATGGTTAACTAACGCAAGGCGCAATATCAAACCTTAATATTGACCCATAATATTTAAATTGAACCAGGTATTGTATTACAGGGTAATAGTGTACCCTACCACAGGAAATAATTATAGGTCAATTAGGGGTACACTATGTATATTTTAAATAGTGCATTAAAACAAGGAAATACGAAGACACTTTTCTATGTTAACTAATGGCACGGTATCGAACCTTAATATTGACCTATAATTTTTAAATTGGACCACGTATTATATTACAGGGTTATAGTGTATCCTACCACAGGAAATAATTATAGGTCAATTAGGGGGTACACAGCGTGACCCTAAAGTTTACTATGTATGCCTATGCGAAATAAAGTGTTCTGAGAAGCTTAAAATGAGGAAATAAGCGTTCTAAAATGCTTTAAAAATTCAAAGACATTTTTCAATGTTAACTAACGGCACGGTATCGGACCTTAATATTGACCTATAATTTTTAAATTGGACCACGTATTATATTACAGGGTAATAGTGTACCCTACCACAGGAAATAATTATAGGTCATTTAGGGGGTACACAGCGTGACCCTAAAGTTTACTATGTATGCCTATGCGAAATAAAGTGTTCTGAGAAGCTTAAAATGAGGAAATAAGCGTTCTAAAATGCTTTAAAATTCAAAGACATTTTTCAATGTTAACTAACGGCACGGTATCGGACCTTAATATTGACCTATAATTTTTAAATTGGACCACGTATTATATTACAGGGTAATAGTGTACCCTACCACAGGAAATAATTATAGGTCATTTAGGGGGTACACAGCGTGACCCTAAATTTTACTATGTATGCTTATGCGAAATAGAGTGTTCTGAGAAGCTTAAAATGAAGAAATAAGCGTTCTAAAATGCTTTAAAAATTCAAAGACATCTTTCAATGGTTAACTAGCGCAAGGCGCAATATCAGACCTTAATATTGACCCATAATATTTAAATTGGACCAGGTATTATATTACAGGGTAATAGTGTACCCTACCACAGGAAATAATTATAGGTCAATTAGGGGGTACACTATGTATATTTTAAATTGTGCATTAAAACAAGGAAATACGAAGACACTTTTCTATGTTAACTAACGGCACGGTATCGGACCTTAATATTGACCTATAATTTTTAAATTGGACCACGTATTATATTACATGGTAATAGTGTACCCTACCACAGGAAATAATTATAGGTCAATTAGGGGGTACACAGTGTGACCCTAAAGTTTACTATGTATGCCTATGCGAAATAAAGTGTTCTGAGAAGCTTAAAATGAGGAAATAAGCGTTCTAAAATGCTTTTAAAATTCAAAGACATTTTTCTATGCTAACTAACGGCACGGTATCGGACCTTAATATTGACCTATAATTTTTAAATTGGACCACCTATTATATTACAGGGTAATAGTGTACCCTACCACAGGAAATAATTATAGGTCAATTAGGGGGTACACAGCGTGACCCTAAAGTTTACTATGTATGCCTATGCGAAATAAAGTGTTCTGAGAAGCTTAAAATGAAGAAATAAGCGTTCTAAAATGCTTTAAAAATTCAAAGAGATCTTTCAATGGTTAACTAACGCAAGGCGCAATATCAAACCTTAATATTGACCCATAATATTTAAATTGAACAAGGTATTGTATTACAGGGTAATAGTGTACCCTACCACAGGAAATAATTATAGGTCAATTAGGGGGTACACTATGTATATTTTAAATAGTGCATTAAAACAAGGAAATACGAAGACATTTTTCAATGTTAACTAACGGCACGGTATCGGAACTTAATATTGACCTATAATTTTTACATTGGACCACGTATTATATTACAGGGTAATAGTGTACCCTACCACAGGAATTAATTATAGGTCATTTAGGGGGTACACAGCGTGACCCTAAAGTTTAATATGTATGCCTATGCGAAATAAAGTGTTCTGAGAAGCTTAAAATAAAGAAATAAGCGTTCTAAAATGCTTTAAAAATTCAAAGACATCTTTCAATGGTTAACTAACGCAAGGGTCAATATCAAACCTTAATATTGACCCATAATATTTAAATTGAACCAGGTATTGTATTACAGGGTAATAGTGTACCCTACCACAGGAAATAATTATAGGTCAATTAGGGGTACACTATGTATATTTTAAATAGTGCATTAAAACAAGGAAATACGAAGACACTTTTCTATGTTAACTAATGGCACGGTATCGAACCTTAATATTGACCTATAATTTTTAAATTGGACCACGTATTATATTACAGGGTAATAGTGTACCCTACCACAGGAAATAATTATAGGTCATTTAGGGGGTACACAGCGTGACCCTAAATTTTACTATGTATGCTTATGCGAAATAGAGTGTTCTGAGAAGCTTAAAATGAAGAAATAAGCGTTCTAAAATGCTTTAAAAATTCAAAGAGATCTTTCAATGGTTAACTAACGCAAGGCGCAATATCAAACCTTAATATTGACCCATAATATTTAAATTGAACAAGGTATTGTATTACAGGGTAATAGTGTACCCTACCACAGGAAATAATTATAGGTCAATTAGGGGGTACACTATGTATATTTTAAATAGTGCATTAAAACAAGGAAATACGAAGACATTTTTCAATGTTAACTTACGGCACGGTATCGAACCTTAATATTGACCTATAATTTTTAAATTGGACCACGTATTATATTACAGGGTTATAGTGTATCCTACCACAGGAAATAATTATAGGTCAATTAGGGGGTACACAGCGTGACCCTAAAGTTTACTATGTATGCCTATGCGAAATAAAGTGTTCTGAGAAGCTTAAAATGAGGAAATAAGCGTTCTAAAATGCTTTAAAAATTCAAAGACATTTTTCAATGTTAACTAACGGCACGGTATCGGACCTTAATATTGACCTATAATTTTTAAATTGGACCACGTATTATATTACAGGGTAATAGTGTACCCTACCACAGGAAATAATTATAGGTCATTTAGGGGGTACACAGCGTGACCCTAAATTTTACTATGTATGCTTATGCGTTCTGAGAAGCTTAAAATGAAGAAATAAGCGTTCTAAAATGCTTTAAAAATTCAAAGACATCTTTCAATGGTTAACTAGCGCAAGGCGCAATATCAGACCTTAATATTGACCCATAATATTTAAATTGGACCAGGTATTATATTACAGGGTAATAGTGTACCCTACCACAGGAAATAATTATAGGTCAATTAGGGGGTACACTATGTATATTTTAAATAGTGCATTAAAACAAGGAAATACGAAGACATTTTTCAATGTTAACTAACGGCACGGTATCGGAACTTAATATTGACCTATAATTTTTACATTGGACCACGTATTATATTACAGGGTAATAGTGTACCCTACCACAGGAATTAATTATAGGTCATTTAGGGGGTACACAGCGTGACCCTAAATTTTACTATGTATGCCTATGCGAAATAAAGTGTTCTGAGAAGCTTAAAATGAGGAAATAAGCGTTCTAAAATGCTTTAAAAATTCAAAGACATTTTTCTATGTTAACTAACGGCACGGTATCGGACCTTAATATTGACCTATAATTTTTAAATTGGACCACGTATTATATTACAGGGTTATAGTGTACCCTACCACAGGAAATAATTATAGGTCAATTAGGGGGTACGCAGAGTGACCCTAAAGTTTACTATGTATGCCTATGCGAAATAAAGTGTTCTGAGAAGCTTAAAATGAGGAAATAAGCGTTCTAAAATGCTTTAAAAATTCAAAGACATTTTTCTATGCTAACTAACGGCACGGTATCGGACCTTAATATTGACCTATAATTTTTAAATTGGACCACCTATTATATTACAGGGTAATAGTGTACCCTACCAATGGAAATAATTATAGGTCAATTAGGGGGTACACAGCGTGACCCTAAAGTTTAATATGTATGCCTATGCGAAATAAAGTGTTCTGAGAAGCTTAAAATAAAGAAATAAGCGTTCTAAAATGCTTTAAAAATTCAAAGACATCTTTCAATGGTTAACTAACGCAAGGCGCAATATCAAACCTTAATATTGACCCATAATATTTAAATTGTACCAGGTATTGTATTACAGGGTAATAGTGTACCCTACCACAGGAAATAATTATAGGTCAATTAGGGGGTACACTATGTATATTTTAAATAGTGCATTAAAACTAGGAAATACGAAGACACTTTTCTATGTTAACTAACGGCTCGGTATCGGAAATTAATATTGACCTATAATTTTTAAATTGGACCACGTATTATATTACAGGGTTATAGTGTACCCTACCACAGGAAATAATTATAGGTCAATTAGGGGGTACGCAGAGTGACCCTAAAGTTTACTATGTATGCCTATGCGAAATAAAGTGTTCTGAGAAGCTTAAAATGAGGAAATAAGCGTTCTAAAATGCTTTAAAAATTCAAAGACATTTTTCTATGCTAACTAACGGCACGGTATCGGACCTTAATATTGACCTATAATTTTTAAATTGGACCACCTATTATATTACAGGGTAATAGTGTACCCTACCACAGGAAATAATTATAGGTCAATTAGGGGGTACACAGCGTGACCCTAAAGTTTACTATGTATGCCTATGCGAAATAAAGTGTTCTGAGAAGCTTAAAATGAAGAAATAAGCGTTTTAAAATGCTTTAAAAATTCAAAGACATCTTTCAATGGTTAACTAACGCAAGGCGCAATATCAAACCCTAATATTGACCCATAATATTTAAATTGAACCAGGTATTGTATTACAGGGTAATAGTGTACCCTACCACAGGAAATAATTATAGGTCAATTAGGGGGTACACTATGTGTATTTTAAATAGTGCATTAAAACAAGGAAATACGAAGACATTTTTCAATGTTAACTAACGGCACGGTATCGGAACTTAATATTGACCTATAATTTTTAAATTGGACCACGT
This sequence comes from Parasteatoda tepidariorum, assembly GCF_982258835.1. NCBI lineage: Eukaryota > Metazoa > Arthropoda > Arachnida > Araneae > Theridiidae > Parasteatoda > Parasteatoda tepidariorum. Next base: position 40,466 of record NW_028257450.1, read on the forward strand.
ATTATATTACAGGGTAATAGTGTACCCTACCACAGGAAATAATTATAGGTCATTTAGGGGGTACACAGCGTGACCCTAAATTTTACTATGTATGCCTATGGGAAATAGAGTGTTCTGAGAAGCTTAAAATGAAGAAATAAGCGTTCTAAAATGCTTTAAAAATTCAAAGACATCTTTCAATGGTTAAATAACGCAAGGCGCAATATCAGACCTTAATATTGACCCATAATATTTAAATTGGACCAGGTATTATATTACAGGGTAATAGTGTACCCTTCCAAAGGAAATAATTATAGGTCAATTAGGGGGTACACAGTGTGACCCTAAAGTTTACTATGTATGCCTATGCGAAATAAAGTGTTCTGAGAAGCTTAAAATGAGGAAATAAGCGTTCTAAAATGCTTTTAAAATTCAAAGACATTTTTCTATGCTAACTAACGGCACGGTATCGGACCTTAATATTGACCTATAATTTTTAAATTGGACCACCTATTATATTACAGGGTAATAGTGTACCCTACCACAGGAAATAATTATAGGTCAATTAGGGGGTACACAGCGTGACCCTAAAGTTTACTATGTATGCCTATGCGAAATAAAGTGTTCTGAGAAGCTTAAAATGAAGAAATAAGCGTTCTAAAATGCTTTAAAAATTCAAAGACATCTTTCAATGGTTAACTAACGCAAGGCGCAATATCAAACCTTAATATTGACCCATAATATTTAAATTGAACAAGGTATTGTATTACAGGGTAATAGTGTACCCTACCACAGGAAATAATTATAGGTCAATTAGGGGGTACACTATGTATATTTTAAATAGTGCATTAAAACAAGGAAATACGAAGACATTTTTCAATGTTAACTAACGGCACGGTATCGGAACTTAATATTGACCTATAATTTTTACATTGGACCACGTATTATATTACAGGGTAATAGTGTACCCTACCACAGGAATTAATTATATTTCATTTAGGGGGTACACAGCGTGACCCTAAATTTTACTATGTATGCCTATGCGAAATAAAGTGTTCTGAGAAGCTTAAAATGAGGAAATAAGCGTTCTAAAATGCTTTAAAAATTCAAAGACATTTTTCTATGTTAACTAACGGCACGGTATCGGACCTTAATATTGACCTATAATTTTTAAATTGGACCACGTATTATATTACAGGGTAATAATGTACCCTACCACAGGAAATAATTATAGGTCATATAGGGGGTACACAGCGTAACCCTAAATTTTACTATGTATGCCTATGCGAAATAGAGTGTTCTGAGATGCTTAAAATGAAGAAATAAGCGTTCAAAAATGCTTTAAAAATTCAAAGACATCTTTCAATGGTTAACTAACGCAAGGCGCAATATCAGACCTTAATATTGACCCATAATATTTAAATTGGACCAGGTATTATATTACAGGGTAATAGTGTACCCTACCACAGGAAATAATTATAGGTCAATTAGGGGGTACACTATGTATATTTTAAATAGTGCATTAAAACGAGGAAATACGAAGACACTTTTCTATGTTAACTAACGGCCCGGTATCGGACCTTAATATTGACCTATAATTTTTAAATTGGACCACGTATTATATTACATGATAATAGTGTACCCTGCCACAGGAAATAATTATAGGTCAATTAGGAGGTACACTATGTATATTTTAAATAGTGTATTAAAACAAGGAAATACGAAGACACTTTTCTATGTTAACTAACGGCCCGGTATCGGACCTTAATATTGACCTATAATTTTTAAATTGGACCGCGTATTATATTATAGGGTAATAGTGTACCCTACCACAAGAAATAATTATAGGTCAATTAGGGAGTACACAGCGTGACCCTAAAGTTCTCTATGTATGCCTCTGCGAAATAGAGTGTTCTGAGAAGCTTAAAATGAAGAAATAAGCGTTCTAAAATGCTTTAAAAATTCAAAGACATCTTTCAATGTTTAACTAACGCTAGGCGCAATATCAGACCTTAATATTGACCCATAATATTTAAATTGGACCAGGTATTATATTACAGGGTAATAGTGTACCCTACCACAGGAAATAATTATAGGTCATTTAGGGGGTACACTATGTATATTTTAAATAGTGCATTAAAACAAGGAAATACGAAGACACTTTTCTATTTTAACTAACGGCACGGTATCGGACCTTAATATTGACCTATAATTTTTAAATTGTACCACGTATTATATTACAGGGCAATAGTGTACCTTACCACAGGAAATAATTATAGGTCAATTAGGTGGTACACAGCGTGACCCTAAAGTCTACTATGTATGCCTATGCGAAATAGAGTGTTCTGAGAAGCTTAAAATGAAGAAATAAGCGTTCTAAAATGCTTTAAAAATTCAAAGACATCTTTCAATGGTTAACTAACGCAAGGCGCGATATCAGACCTTAATATGGAACCATAATATTTCAATTAGACCAGGTATTATATTACAGGGAAATAGTGTACCCTACAACAGGAAATAATTATAGGTCAATTAGGGGGTACACTATGTATATTTTAAATAGTGCATTAAAACAAGGAAATTCGAAGACAGTTTTCTATGTTAACTAACGGCACGGTATCGGACCTTAATATTGACCTATAATTTTTAAATTGGACCACGTATTATATTACAGGGTTATAGTGTACCCTACCACAGGAAATAATTATAGGTCAATTAGGGGGTACACAGAGTGACCCTAAAGTTTACTATGTATGCCTATGCGAAATAAAGTGTTCTGAGAAGCTTAAAATGAGGAAATAAGCGTTCTAAAATGCTTTAAAAATTCAAAGACATTTTTCTATGTTAACTAACGGCACGGTATCGGACCTTAATATTGACCTATAATTTTTAAATTGGACCACGTATTATATTACAGGGTAATAGTGTACCCTACCACAGGAAATAATTATAGGTCATTTAGGGGGTACACAGCGTGACCCTAAATTTTACTATGTATGCCTATGCGAAATAGAGTGTTCTGATATGCTTAAAATGAAGAAATAAGCGTTCTAAAATGCTTTAAAAATTCAAAGACATCTTTCAATGGTTAACTAACGCTAGGCGCAATATCAGACCTTAATATTGACCCATAATATTTAAATTGGACCAGGTATTATATTACAGGGTAATAGTGTACCCTGCCACAGGAAATAATTATAGGTCAATTAGGGGGTACACTATGTATATTTTAAATAGTGCATTAAAACAAGGAAATACGAAGACACTTTTCTATGTTAACTAACGGCACGGTATCGGATCTTAATATTGACCTATAATTTTTAAAATGGACCACGTATTATATCACAGGGTAATAGTGTACCCTACCACAGGAAATAATTATAGGTCAATTAGGGGGTACACAGCGTGACCCTAAAGTTTACTATGTATGCCTATGCGAAATAGAGTGTTCTGAGAAGCTTAAAATGAAGAAATAAGCGTTCTAAAATGCTTTAAAAATTCAAAGACATCTTTCAATGGTTAACTAACGCTAGGCGCAATATCAGACCTTAATATTGACCCATAATATTTAAATTGGACCAGGTATTATATTACAGGGTAATAGTGTACCCTACCACAAGAAATAATTATAGGTCAATTAGGGGGTACACTATGTATATTTTAAATAGTGCATTAAAACAAGGAAATACTAAGACTCTTTTCTATGTTAACTAACGGCACGGTTTCGGACCTTAATATTGACCTATACTTTTTAAATTGGACCTCGTATTATATTACAGGGTAATAGTGTACCCTAAGACAGGAAATAATTATAGGTCAATTAGGGGGTACACAGCGTGACCCTAAAGTTTACTATGTATGCCTATGCGAAATAGAGTGTTCTGAGAAGCATAAAATGAAGAAATAAGTGTTCTAAAATGCTTTAAAAACTCAAAGACATCTTTCAATGGTTAACTAACGCAAGGCGCGATATCAGACCTTAATATGGAACCATAATATTTAAATTGGACCAGGAATTATATTACAGGGTAATAGTGTACCCTACCACAGGAATTAAATATAGGTCAATTAGGGGGTACACTATGTGTATTTTAAATAGTACATTAAAACAAGGAAATTCGAAGACTCTTTTCTATGTTAACTAACGGCACGGTATCGGACCTTAATATTGACCTAAAATTTTTTAATTGGACCACGTATTATATTACAGGGTGATAGTGTACCCTACCACAGAAAATAATTATAGGTCAATTAGGGGGTACACAGCGGGACCCTAAAGTTTACTATGTATGCCTATGCGAAATAAAGTGTTCTGAGAAGCTTAAAATGAGGAAATAAACGTTCTAAAATGCTTTAAAAATTCAAAGACACTTTTCTATGTTAATAAACGGCACGGTATCGGACCTTAATATTGACCTATAATTTTTAAATTGGACCACGTATTGTATTACATGGTAATAGTGTACCCTACCACAGGAAATAATTATAGGTCAATTAGGGGGTACACAGCGTGACCCTAAAGTTTACTATGTATGCCTATGCTAAATAGAGTGTTCTGAGAAGCTTAAAATGAAGAAATAAGCGTTCTAAAATGCTTTAAAAATTCAAAGACATCTTTCAATGGTTAACTAACGCAAGGCGCGATATCAGACCTTAATATGGAACCATAATATTTAAATTGGACCAGGTATTATATTACAGGGTAATAGTGTACCCTACAACAGGAAATAATTATAGGTCAATTAGGGGGTACACTATGTATATTTTAAATAGTGCATTAAAACAAGGAAATTCGAAGACAGTTTTCTATGTTAACTAACGGCACGGTATCGGACCTTAATATTGACCTATAATTTTTAAATTGGACCACGTATTATATTACAGGGTTATAGTGTACCCTACCACAGGAAATAATTATAGGTCAATTAGGGGGTACACAGAGTGACCCTAAAGTTTACTATGTATGCCTATGCGAAATAAAGTGTTCTGAGAAGCTTAAAATGAGGAAATAAGCGTTCTAAAATGCTTTAAAAATTCAAAGACATTTTTCTATGTTAACTAACGGCACGGTATCGGACCTTAATATTGACCTATAATTTTTAAATTGGACCACGTATTATATTACAGGGTAATAGTGTACCCTACCACAGGAAATAATTATAGGTCATTTAGGGGGTACACAGCGTGACCCTAAATTTTACTATGTATGCCTATGCGAAATAGAGTGTTCTGATATGCTTAAAATGAAGAAATAAGCGTTCTAAAATGCTTTAAAAATTCAAAGACATCTTTCAATGGTTAACTAACGCTAGGCGCAATATCAGACCTTAATATTGACCCATAATATTTAAATTGGACCAGGTATTATATTACAGGGTAATAGTGTACCCTGCCACAGGAAATAATTATAGGTCAATTAGGGGGTACACTATGTATATTTTAAATAGTGCATTAAAACAAGGAAATACGAAGACACTTTTCTATGTTAACTAACGGCACGGTATCGGATCTTAATATTGACCTATAATTTTTAAAATGGACCACGTATTATATCACAGGGTAATAGTGTACCCTACCACAGGAAATAATTATAGGTCAATTAGGGGGTACACAGCGTGACCCTAAAGTTTACTATGTATGCCTATGCGAAATAGAGTGTTCTGAGAAGCTTAAAATGAAGAAATAAGCGTTCTAAAATGCTTTAAAAATTCAAAGACATCTTTCAATGGTTAACTAACGCTAGGCGCAATATCAGACCTTAATATTGACCCATAATATTTAAATTGGACCAGGTATTATATTACAGGGTAATAGTGTACCCTACCACAAGAAATAATTATAGGTCAATTAGGGGGTACACTATGTATATTTTAAATAGTGCATTAAAACAAGGAAATACTAAGACTCTTTTCTATGTTAACTAACGGCACGGTTTCGGACCTTAATATTGACCTATACTTTTTAAATTGGACCTCGTATTATATTACAGGGTAATAGTGTACCCTAAGACAGGAAATAATTATAGGTCAATTAGGGGGTACACAGCGTGACCCTAAAGTTTACTATGTATGCCTATGCGAAATAGAGTGTTCTGAGAAGCATAAAATGAAGAAATAAGTGTTCTAAAATGCTTTAAAAACTCAAAGACATCTTTCAATGGTTAACTAACGCAAGGCGCGATATCAGACCTTAATATGGAACCATAATATTTAAATTGGACCAGGAATTATATTACAGGGTAATAGTGTACCCTACCACAGGAATTAAATATAGGTCAATTAGGGGGTACACTATGTGTATTTTAAATAGTACATTAAAACAAGGAAATTCGAAGACTCTTTTCTATGTTAACTAACGGCACGGTATCGGACCTTAATATTGACCTAAAATTTTTTAATTGGACCACGTATTATATTACAGGGTGATAGTGTACCCTACCACAGAAAATAATTATAGGTCAATTAGGGGGTACACAGCGGGACCCTAAAGTTTACTATGTATGCCTATGCGAAATAAAGTGTTCTGAGAAGCTTAAAATGAGGAAATAAACGTTCTAAAATGCTTTAAAAATTCAAAGACACTTTTCTATGTTAATAAACGGCACGGTATCGGACCTTAATATTGACCTATAATTTTTAAATTGGACCACGTATTGTATTACATGGTAATAGTGTACCCTACCACAGGAAATAATTATAGGTCAATTAGGGGGTACACAGCGTGACCCTAAAGTTTACTATGTATGCCTATGCTAAATAGAGTGTTCTGAGAAGCTTAAAATGAAGAAATAAGCGTTCTAAAATGCTTTAAAAATTCAAAGACATCTTTCAATGGTTAACTAACGCAAGGCGCGATATCAGACCTTAATATGGAACCATAATATTTAAATTGGACCAGGTATTATATTACAGGGTAATAGTGTACCCTACAACAGGAAATAATTATAGGTCAATTAGGGGTACTCTATGTATATTTTAAATAGTGCATTAAAACAAGGAAATTCGAAGACACTTTTCTATGTTAACTAACGGCACGGTATCGGACCTTAATATTGACCTATAATTTTTAAATTGGACCACGTATTATATTTCCGGGTAATAGTGAACCCTACCACAGGAAATAATTATAGGTCATTTAGGGGGTACACAGCGTGACCCTAAAGTTTACTATGTATGCCTATGCGAAATAGAGTGTTTTGAGAAGCTTAAAATTAAGAAATAAGCGTTCTAAAATGCTTTAAAAATTCAAAGACATCTTTCAATGGTTAACTAACGCAAGGCGCGATATCAGACCTTAATATGGAACCATAATATTTAAATTGGAACAGGTATTATATTACAGGGTAAAAGTGTGCCCTACAACAGGAAATAATTATAGGTCAATTAGGGGGTACACTATGTATATTTTAAATAGTGCATTAAAACAAGGAAATTCGAAGACTCTTTTCTATGTTAGCTAACGGTAGGGTATCGGACCTTAATATTGACCTAAAATTTTTAAATTGGACCACGTATTATATTACAGTGTGATAGTGTACCCTACCACAGAAAATAATTATAGGTCAATTAGGGGGTACTCAGCATGACCCTAAAGTTTACTATGTATGCCTATGCGAAATAAAGTGTTCTGAGAAGCTTAAAATGAAGAAATAAGCGTTCTAAAATGCTTTAAAAATTCAAACACATCTTTCAATGGTTACCTAACGCAAGGCGCAATATCAGACCTTAATATTGACCCATAATATTTAAATTGGACCAGGTATTATATTACAGGGTAATAGTGTACCCTACCACAGGAAATAATTATAGGTCAATTAGGGGGTACACAGCGTGACCCTAAAGTTTACTATGTATGCCTAAGCGAAATAAAGTGTTCTGAGAAGCTTAAAAGGAGGAAATAAGCGTTCTAAAATGCTTTAAAAATTCAAAGACATTTTTCAATGTTTACTAACGGCACGGTATCGGACCTTAATATTGACCTATAATTTTTAAATTGGACCACGTATTATATTACAGGGTAATAGTGTACCCTACCACAGGAAATAATTATAGGCCATTTAGGGGGTACACAGCGTGACCCCAAAGTTTACTATGTATGCCTATGCGAAATAGAGTGTTCTGAGAAGCTTAAAATGAAGAAATAAGCGTTCTAAAATGCTTTAAAAATTCAAAGACATCTTTCAATGGTTAACTAACGCAAGGCGCGATATCAGACCTTAATATGGAACCATAATATTTAAATTGGACCAGGTATTATATTACAGGGTAATAGTGTACCCTACAACAGGAAATAATTATAGGTCAATTAGGGGGTACACTATGTATATTTTAAATAGTGCAATAAAACAAGGAAATACGAAGACATTTTTCAATGTTAACTAACGGCACGGTATCGGAACTTAATATTGACCTATAATTTTTAAATTGGACCACGTATTATATTACAGGGTAATAGTGTACCCTACCACAGGAAATAATTATAGGCCATTTAGGGGGTACACAGCGTGACCCCAAAGTTTACTATGTATGCCTATGCGAAATAGAGTGTTCTGAGAAGCTTAAAATGAAGAAATAAGCGTTCTAAAATGCTTTAAAAATTCAAAGACATCTTTCAATGGTTAACTAACGCAAGGCGCAATATCAGACCTTAATATTGACCCATATTATTTAAATTGGACCAGGTAGTATATTACAGGGTAATAGTGTACCCTACAGCAGGAAATAATTATAGATCAATTAGGGGGTACACTATGTATATTTTAAATAGTGCATTAAAACAAGGAAATTCGAAGACACTTTTCTATGTTAACTAACGGCACGGTATCGGACCTTAATATTGACCTATAATTTTTAAATTAGACCACGTATTATATTACAGGGTAATAGTGTACCCTACCACAGGAAATAATTATAGGTCAATTAGGGGGTACACAGCGTGAACAAAAAGTTTACTATGTATGCCTATGCGAAATAGAGTGTTCTGAGAAGCTTAAAATGAAGAAATAAGCGTTCTAAAATGCTTTAAAAATTCAAAGACATCTTTCAATGGTTAACTAACGCAAGGCGCGATATCAGACCTTAATATGGAACCATAATATTTAAATTGGACCAGGTATTATATTACAGGGTAATAGTGTACCCTACAACAGGAAATAATTATAGGTCAATTAGGGGGTACACTATGTATATTTTAAATAGTGCATTAAAACAAGGAAATACGAAGATACTTTTCTATGTTAACTAACGGCACGGTATCGGACCTTAATATTGACCTATAATTTTCTAAATTGGACCACGAATTATATTACAGGGTAATAGTGTACCCTACCACAGGAAATAATTATAGGTCAATTAGGGGGTACACAGCGTGACCCTAAAGTTTACTATGTATGACTATGCGAAATAAAGTGTTCTGAGAAGCTTAAAATGAGGAAATAAACGTTCTAAAATGCTTTAAAAATTCAAAGACACTTTTCTGTGTTAATTAACGGCACGGTATCGGACCTTAATATTGACCTATAATTTTTAAATTGGACCACGTATTATATTACCGGGCAATAGTGTACCCTACCACAGGAAATAATTATAGGTCAATTAGGGGGTACACTATGTATATTTTAAATAGTGCATTAAAACAGGGAAATACGAAGACACTTTTCTATGTTAACTAACGGCACGGTATCGGACCTTAATATTGACCTATAATTTTTAAATTGCTCCACGTATTATATTACAGGGTGATAGTGTACCCTAAAACAGAAAATAATTATAGGTCAATTAGGGGGTACACAGCGGGACCCTAAAGTTTACTATGTATGCCTATGCGAAATAAAGTGTTCTGAGAAGCTTAAAATGAAGAAATAAGCGTTCTAAAATGCTTTAAAAATTCAAAGACATCTTTCAATGGTTAACTAACGCAAGGCGAAAAATCAGACCTTAATATTGACTAATAATATTTAAATTGGACCAGGTATTATATTACAGGGTAATAGTGTACCCTACCACAGGAAATAATTATAGGTCAATTAGGGGGTACACTATGTATATTTTAAATAGTGCATTAAAACAAGGAAATACGAAGACACTTTTCTATGTTAACTAACGGCACGGTATCGGGCTTTAATATTGACCTATAATTTTTAAATTGGACCACGTATTATATTACAGGGTAATAGTGTACCCTACCACAGGAAATAATTATAGGTCATTTAGGGGGTACACAGCATGACCCTAAAGTTTACTATGTATGCCTATGCGAAATAAAGTGTTCTGAGAAGCTTAAAATGAGGAAATAAACGTTCTAAAATGGTTTAAAAATTCAAAGACACTTTTCTATGTTAATAAACGGCACGGTATCGGACCTTAATATTGACCTATAAGTTTTAAATTGGACCACGTATTGTATTACAGGGTAATAGTGTACCCTACCACAGGAAATAATTATAGGTCAATTAGGGGGTACACAGCGTGACCCTAAAGTTTACTATGTATGCCTATGCGAAATAGAGTCTTCTGAGAAGCTTAAAATGAAGAAATAAGCGTTCTAAAATGCTTTAAAAATTCAAAGACATCTTTCAATGGTTAACTAACGCAAGGCGCGATATCAGACCTTAATATGGAACCATAATATTTAAATTGGACCAGGTATTATATTACAGGGTAATAGTGTACCCTACAACAGGAAATAATTATAGGTCAATTAGGGGGTACTCTATGTATATTTTAAATAGTGCATTAAAACAAGGAAATTCGAAGACTCTTTTCTATGTTAACTAACGGTAGGGTATCGGACCTTAATATTGACCTAAAATTTTTAAATTGGACCACGTATTATATTACAGTGTGATAGTGTACCCTACCACAGAAAATAATTATAAGTCAATTAGGGGGTACACAGCGTGACCCTAAAGTTTACTATGTATGCCTATGCGAAATAAAGTGTTCTGAGAAGCTTACAATGAAGAAATAAGCGTTCTAAAATGCTTTAAAAATTCAAAGACATCTTTCAATGGTTAACTAACGCAAGGCGTGATATCAGACCTTAATATAGAACCATAATATTTAAATTGGACCAGGTATTATATTACAGGGTAATAATGTACCCTACAACAGGAAATAATTATAGGTCAATTAGGGGGTACACTATGTATATTTTAAATAGTGCATTAAAACAAGGAAATTCGAAGACACTTTTCTATGTTAACTAACGGCACGGTATCGGACCTTAATATTGACCTATAATTTTTAAATTGGACCACGTATTATATTTCCGGGTAATAGTGTACCCTACCACAGGAAATAATTATAGGTCATTTAGGGGGTACACAGCGTGACCCTAAAGTTTACTATGTATGCCTATGCGAAATAGAGTGTTCTGAGAAGCTTAAAATTAAGAAATAAGCGTTCTAAAATGCTTTAAAAATTCAAAGACATCTTTCAATGGTTAACTAACGCAAGGCGCGATATCAGACCTTAATATGGAACCATAATATTTAAATTGGACCAGGTATTATATTACAGGGTAAAAGTGTGCCCTACAACAGGAAATAATTATAGGTCAATTAGGGGGTACACTATGTATATTTTAAATAGTGCATTAAAACAAGGAAATTCGAAGACTCTTTTCTATGTTAGCTAACGGTAGGGTATCGGACCTTAATATTGACCTAAAATTTTTAAATTGGACCACGTATTATATTACAGTGTGATAGTGTACCCTACCACAGAAAATAATTATAAGTCAATTAGGGGGTACTCAGCGTGACCCTAAAGTTTACTATGTATGCCTATGCGAAATAAAGTGTTCTGAGAAGCTTAAAATGAAGAAATAAGCGTTCTAAAATGCTTTAAAAATTCAAAGACATCTTTCAATGGTTACCTAACGCAAGGCGCAATATCAGACCTTAATATTGACCCATAATATTTAAATTAGACCAGGTATTATATTACAGGGTAATAGTGTACCCTACCACAGGAAATAATTATAGGTCAATTAGGGGGTACACAGCGTGACCCTAAAGTTTACTATGTATGCCTATGCGAAATAAAGTGTTCTGAGAAGCTTAAAAGGAGGAAATAAGCGTTCTAAAATGCTTTAAAAATTCAAAGACATTTTTCAATGTTTACTAACGGCACGGTATCGGACCTTAATATTGACCTATAATTTTTAAATTGGACCACGTATTATATTACAGGGTAATAGTGTACCCTACCACAGGAAATAATTATAGGCCATTTAGGGGGTACACAGCGTGACCCCAAAGTTTACTATGTATGCCTATGCGAAATAGAGGGTTCTGAGAAGCTTAAAATGAAGAAATAAGCGTTCTAAAATGCTTTAAAAATTCAAAGACATCTTTCAATGGTTAACTAACGCAAGGCGCAATATCAGACCTTAATATTGACCCATAATATTTAAATTTGACCAGGTATTATATTACAGGGTAATAGTGTACCCTACCACAGGAAATAATTATAGGTCAATTAGGGGGTACACTATGTATATTTTAAATAGTGCATTAAAACAAGGAAATACGAAGACACTTTTCTATGTTAACTAACGGCACGGTATCGGACCTTAACATTGACCTATAATTTTTAAATTGGACCACGTATTATATTACAGGGTAATAGTGTACCCTACCACAGGAAATAATTATAGGTCAATTAGGGGGTGCACAGCGTGACCCCAAAGTTTACTATGTATGCCTATGCGAAATAGAGTGTTCTGAGAAGCTTAAAATGAAGAAATAGGCGTTCTAAAATGCTTTAAAAATTCAAAGACATCTTTCAATGGTTAACTAACGCAAGGCGCAATATCAGACCTTAATATTGACCCATATTATTTAAATTGGACCAGGTATTATATTACAGGGTAATAGTGTACCCTACCACAGGAAATAATTATAGGTCAATTAGGGGGTACACTATGTATATTTTAAATAGTGCATTAAAACAAGGAAATACGAAGACACTTTTCTATGTTAACTAACGGCACGGTATCGGACCTTAATATTGACATATACTTTTTAAATTGGACCACGTATTATATTACAGGGTTATAGTGTGCCCTACCACAGGAAATAATTATAGGTCAATTAGGGGGTACACAGCGGGACCCTAAAGTTTACAATGTATGCCTATGCGAAATAAAGTGTTCTGAGAAGCTTAAAATGAGGAAATAAGCGTTCTAAAATGCTTTAAAAATTCAAAGACATTTTTCAATGTTAACTAACGGCACGGTATCAGACCTTAATATTGACCCATATTATTTAAATTGGACCAGGTATTATATTACAGGGTAATAGTGTACCCTACCACAGGAAATAATGATAGGTCAATTAGGGGGTACACTATGTATATTTTAAATAGTGCATTAAAACAAGGAAATTCGAAGACACTTTTCTATGTTAACTAACGGCACGGTATCGGACCTTAATATTGACCTATAATTTATAAATTGGACCACGTATTATATTACAGGGTTATAGTGTACCCTACCACAGGAAATAATTATAGGTCAATTAGGGGGTACACAGCGTGACCCTAAAGTTTACAATGTATGCCTATGCGAAATAAAGTGTTCTGAGAAGCTTAAAATGAGGAAATAAGCGTTCTAAAATGCTTTAAAAATTCAAAGACATTTTTCTATGTTAACTAACGGCACGGTGTCAGACCTTAATATTGACCTATAATTTTTAAATTGGACCACGTATTATATTACAGGGTAATAGTGTACCCTACCACAGGAAATAAATATATGTCATTTAGGGGGGACACAGCGTGACCCTAAATTTTACTATGTATGCCTATGCGATATAGAGTGTTCTGAGAAGCTTAAAATGAAGAAATAAGCGTTCTAAAATGCTTTAAAAATTCAAAGACATCTTTCAATGGTTAACTAACGCAAGGCGCAATATCAGACCTTAATATTGACCCATAATATTTAAATTTGACCAGGTATTATATTACAGGGTAATAGTGTACCCTACCACAGGAAATAATTATAGGTCAATTAGGGGGTACACTATGTATATTCTAAATAGTGCATTAAAACAAGGAAATACGAAGCCACTTTTCTATGTTAACTAACGGCACGGTATCGGACCTTAACATTGACCTATAATTTTTAAATTGGACCACGTATTATATTACAGGGTAATAGTGTACCCTACCACAGGAAATAATTATAGGTCAATTAGGGGGTACACAGCGTGACCCCAAAGTTTACTATGTATGCCTATGCGAAATAGAGTGTTCTGAGAAGCTTAAAATGAAGAAATAGGCGTTCTAAAATGCTTTAAAAATTCAAAGACATCTTTCAATGGTTAACTAACGCAAGGCGCAATATCAGACCTTAATATTGACCCATATTATTTAAATTGGACCAGGTATTATATTACAGGGTAATAGTGTACCCTACCACAGGAAATAATTATAGGTCAATTAGGGGGTACACTATGTATATTTTAAATAGTGCATTAAAACAAGGAAATTCGAAGACACTTTTCTATGTTTACTAACGGCACGGTATCGGACCTTAATATTGACCTATAAATTATAAATTGGACCACGTATTATATTACAGGGTTATAGTGTGCCCTACCACAGGAAATAATTATAGGTCAATTAGGGGGTACACAGCGTGACCCTAAAGTTTACAATGTATGCCTATGCGAAAAAAAGTGTTCTGAGAAGCTTAAAATGAGGAAATAAGCGTTCTAAAATGCTTTAAAAATTCAAAGACATTTTTCAATGTTAACTAACGACACGGTGTCAGACCTTAATATTGACCTATAATTTTTAAATTGGACCACGTATTATATTACAGGGTAATAGTGTACCCTACCACAGGAAATAAATATATGTCATTTAGGGGGGACACAGCGTGACCCTAAATTTTACTATGTATGCCTATGCGATATAGAGTGTTCTGAGAAGCTTAAAATGAAGAAATAAGCGTTCTAAAATGCTTTAAAAATTCAAAGACATCTTTCAATGGTTAACTAACGCAAGGCTCAATATCAGACCTTAATATTGACCCATATTATTTAAATTGGACCAGGTATTATATTACAGGGTAATAAAGTACCGTACCACAGGAAATAATTATAGGTCAATTAGGGGGTACACTATGTATATTTTAAATAGTGCATTAAAACAAGGAAATACGAAGACACTTTTCTATGTTAACTAACGGCACGGTATCGGACCTTAATATTGACCTATACTTTTTAAATTGGACCACGAATTATATTACAGGGTAATAGTGTACCCTACCACAGGAAATAATAATAGGTCATTTAGTGGGTACACAGCGTGACCCTAAAGTTTACTATGTATGCCTATGCAAAATAGAGTGTTCTGAGAAGCTTAAAATGAAGAAATAAGCGTTCTAAAATGCTTTAAAAATTCAAAGACATCTTTCAATGGTTAACTAACGCAAGGCGCGATATCAGACCTTAATATGGAACCATAATATTTAAATTGGACCAGGTATTATAATACAGGATAATAGTGTACCCTACAACAGGAAATAATTATAGGTCAATTAGGGGATGCACTATGTATATTTTAAATAGTGCATTAAAACAAGGAAATTCGAAGATTCTTTTCTATGTTAACTAACGGTAGGGCATCGGACCTTAATATTGACCCAAAATTTTTAAATTGGACCACGTATTATATTACAGGGTGATAGTGTACCCTACCACAGAAAATAATTATAGGTCAATTAGGGGGTACGCAGCGTGACCCTAAAGTTTACTATGTATGCCTATGCGAAATAAAGTGTTCTGAGAAGCGTAAAATGAAGAAATAAGCGTTCTAAAATGCTTTAAAAATTCAAAGACATCTGTCAATGGTTAACTAACGCAAGGCGCAATATCAGACCTTAATATTGTCCCATAATATTTAAATTGGACCAGGTATTATATTACAGGGTAATAGTGTACCCTACCACAGGAAATAATTACAGGTCAATTAGGGGGTACACTATGTATATTTTAAATAGTGCATTGAAACAAGGAAATTCGAAGACACTTTTCTATGTTAACTAACGGCACGGTATCGGACCTTAATATTGAACTAGAATTTTTAAATTGGACCACGTACTATATTATAGGGTAATAGTGTAACCTACCTCAGAAAATAATTATAGGTCAATTAGGGGGAACACAGCGTGACCCTAAAGTTTAATATGTATGCCTATGCGAAATAAAGTGTTCTGAGAATCTTAAACTACAGCTGGACACTACACTGCCCTTATAGACCCTACCAAAGACTTAAGTTCTCAGTAGCGCTTCCGCTCCAATCAGTGGCCAAATATGGCGGACCCTCCATGGCCTTACTGCAGTACGTGTGCGGCTTTATAGCCGCGTTGCGGGAGCCAAAATGGCAGGAAATTACACTGCCCTACTACGACACGCTAGTGCCTTTACTCCTCAGTTGGGCTTCCGCTCTAATCCGTGGCCAAAGATGGCGAACACTACCGCCCCCTAATGCCGCACGTGCACGGCTGTAGTGCCGCGTTGCAGTGGCGAAAATGGCAGGAAACTACACTGCCCAACTACTACACACCAGTGCCTTTACTCCTCAGTTCGGCTTCCGCTCTAAATAGTGGAAAAATATGGCGGACACTATGGCCCTTCAGCGGCACTCGCGCTGCTGTAGAGCCGCGTTTCGGTGGCCCAACATGTCGGACTCTTCCCAGCCCTACTACCACACGCCAGTGCCTTTACTCCTCAGTTCGGCTTCCGCTCTAATCTGTGACCAAAGAAGGCGGACACTCTATGGCATTTCTGCGGCACGTGCGCGGGTGTAGTGCCGCGTTGCTGTAGCTCAAATTGACGGATTCTGCACTGCCCAACTACGACACGACTGTGCCTTTTTTCCTCAGTTAGGCTTCCGCTCCACTCCGTGGCCAAAGATGGCGAACAGTCTATAGCCCTAGTGTGGCACGTCCGCGGCTGTAGTGCTGCGATGCAGTAGCCCTAAATGTCGGACTCTACACTGCCCTACTACGACACGCCAGTGCCTTTACTCCTCAGTTGGTCTTCCGCTCTAATCCCAGGCTAAAAAATGGCGAACACTCCAAGGCCCTAATGCTGCACGTGCACGGCTGTAGTGCCGCGTTGCAGAGGCGAAAATGGCAGGAAACTACACTTCCCTATGTCTACACACCAATGCCTTTACTCCTCAGTTCGGCTTCCGCTCTAATTAGTGACCAAGGAAGGCGGACACTCTATGGCCCTATTGCGGCACATGCGCGGCTGTAGTGCCGCGTTGCGGTGAACCAAAATGGTGGAATCTACACAGACCTACTACGACAAGCCAGTGAATTTACTCCTCAGTTCGGCTTCCGCTCTAAATAGTTTAAAAATATGGCGGACACTCATTGGTCCTCCTGCGGCTCGTGCGTGGCTGTAGTCAGGCGATGCGGTGGCCCAGCATGTCTGACGCTACACTGCCCGACTACGACACGCCAGTGCCTTCACTCCTCAGTTCGGCTTCCGCTCTAAATAGTGGAAAAATATGGCGGGCACTCCATGGTCCTACTGCGGCACGTGCGCTGCTTTAGTGACGCGTTGCGGAGGCCCAACATGTCGGACGCTACACTGCCCGACTACGGCACGCCTGTGCCTTTACTCCTCAGTTCGGCTTCCGCTCTAATCAGTGGCCAAAGATTGCGGACTGTTTATAGCCCTACTGCAGCACGTGTGCGGCTTTATAGCCGCGTTGCGGGGGCCAAAATGGCAGGAAATTACACTGCCCTACTACGACACGCCAGTGCCTTTACTCCTCAGTTGGGCTTCCGCTCTAATCCGTGGCCAAAGATGGCGAACACTACCGCCCCCTAATGCCGCACGTGCACGGCTGTAGTGCTGCGCTGCAGTGGCGAAAATGGCAGAAAACTACACTGCCCAACTACTACACGCGAGTGCCTTTACTCCTCAGTTCGGCTTCCGCTCTAAATAGTGGAAAAATATGGCGGACACTCCATGGCCCTTCAGCGGCACTCGCGCGGCTGTAGAGCCGCGTTTCGGTGGCCCAACATGTCGGACTCTTCCCAGCCCTACTACCACACGCCTGTGCCTTTACTCCTCAGTTCGGCTTCCGCTCTAATCTGTGACCAAAGAAGGCGGACACTCTATGGCATTTCTGCGGCACGTGCGCGGCTGTAGTGCCGCGTTGCTGTAGCTCAAATTGACGGATTCTGCACTGCCCAACTACGACACGACTGTGCCTTTTCTCCTCAGTTGGGCTTCCGCTCCACTCCGTGGCCAAAGATGGCGAACAGTCTATAGCCCTAGTGTGGCATGTCCGCGGCTGTAGTGCTGCGTTGCAGTGGCCCAAAATGTCGGACTCTACACTGCCCTACTACGACACGCCAGTGCCTTTACTCCTCAGTTGGTCTTCCGCTCTAATCCCAGGCTAAAAAATGGCGAACACTCCAAGGCCCTAATGCTGCACGTGCACGGCTGTAGTGCCGCGTTGCAGAGGCGAAAATGGCAGGAAACTACACTGCCCTATTTCTACACACCAATGCCTTTAGTCCTCAGTTCGGCTTCCGCTCTAATTAGTGACCAAGGAAGGCGGACACTCTATGACCCTATTGCGGCACATGCGGTTCTGTAGTGCCGCGTTGCGGTGAACCAAAATGGTGGAATCTACACAGACCTACTACGACACGCCAGTGAATTTACTCCTCAGTTCGGCTTCCGCTCTAAATAGTGGAAAAATATGGCGGACACTCCATGGTCCTCCTGCGGCTCGTGCGGCGCTGTAGTCAGGCGATGCGGTGGCCCAGCATGTCTGACGCTACACTGCCCGTCTACGACACGCCAGTGCCTTCACTCCTCAGTTCGGCTTCCGCTCTAAATAGTGGAAAAATATGGCGGGCACTCCATGGTCCTACTGCGGCACGTTCGCGGCTTTAGTGACGCGTTGCGGTGGCCCAACATGTCGGACGCTACACTGCCCGACTACGGCACGCCTGTGCCTTTACTCCTCAGTTCGGCTTCCGCTCTAATCAGTGGCCAAAGATTGCGGACTGTCTATAGCCCTACTGCGGCACGTGAACGGCTGTAGTGCCGCGTTGCAGAGGCGAAAATGGCAGGAAACTACACTGCCCAACTACTACATGCCAGTGCCTTTACTCCTCAGTTCGGCTTCCGCTCTAAATAGTGGAAAAATATGGCGGACACTCCATCGCCCTTCAGCGGCAATCGCGCGGCTGAAGTGCCGCGTTTCGGTGGCCCAACATGTCGGACTCTTCCCAGCCCTACGACCACACGCCTGTGCCTTTACTCCTCAGTTCGGCTTCCGCTCTAATCTGTGACCAAAGAAGGCGGACACTCTATGGCATTTCTGCGGCACGTGCGCGGCAGTAGTGCCGCGTAGCGGTAGCCCAAATTGTCGGATTCAGCGCAGCCCAACTGCGACACGACAGTGCCTTTACTCCTCAGTTGGGCTTCCGCTCCACTCCGTGGCCAAAGATGGCGAACAGTCTATAGCCCTAGTGTGGCAGTTGGCGAACACTCCAAGGCCCTAATGCTGCACGTGCACGGCTGTAGTGCCGCGTTGCAGTGGCGAAAATGGCAGGAAACTACACTCCCATCTACTACACGCCAGTGCCATTACTCCTCAGTTCGGCTTCCGCTCTAAATAGTGAAAAAATATGGCTGACACTCTATGGCATTTCTGCGGCATGTGCACGGCTTTAGTGCCGCGTTGCGGTGGCCAAAATGGCAGGAAACTACGCTGCCCTATTTCTACACGCCAGTTCCTTTACTCCTCAGTTGGGCTTCCGCTTCACTCCGTGGCCAAAGATGGCAAACAGTCTATAGCCCTTGACCGGCACGCCCGCGGCTGTAGTGCCGCGTTGCGGTGGCCCAAAATGTCAGACTCTACACTGCCCTACTACGACACGCCAGTGCCTTTACTCCTCAGTTGGGCTTCCGCTCTAATTCCAGGCTAAAAAATGGCGAACTCTCCAAGACCCTAATGCTGCACATGCACGGCTGTAGTGCCGCGTTGCGGTGGCCAAATTGGCAGGAAATTACACTGCCCTGCTACGACACGCGAGTGCCTTTACTTCTCAGGTCGGCTTCCGCCCTAATCAGTGACCAAAGATGGCGGACTCTCCATGGCCTTTCTGCGGCACGTGCACGACTGTAGTGCCGCGTTGCGGTGGCCCAACTTGTCGGTTGCTATACTGCCTGACTACAACACGCCAGTGCCTTTACTCCACAGTTCTGCTTCCGCTATAATCAGGAGCCAAAGATGGCGGACAGTCTATAGCCCTTCTGCGGCACGTCCACGGCTGAATGTGCCAAGTTGCGATTGCCCAAAATGGTGGACACTACACTGCCCTTCTAGACCCTACCAAAGACTTAAGTTCTCAGTAGCGCTTCCGCTCTAATCAGTGGCCAAATATGGCAGACATTTCATGGCCCTACTGCGGCACGTGTGCGGCTTTATAGCCGCGTTGCGGGGACCAAAATGGCAGGAAATTACACTGCCCTACTACTACACGCCAGTGCCTTTACTCCTCAGTTCGGCTTCCGCTATAAATAGTGGAAAAATATGGCGGACACTCCATGGCCCTTCAGCGGCACGTGCGCGGCTGTAGTGCCGCGTTGCTGTAATTGTCGGATTCTGCACTGCCCTACTACGACACACCAGTGCCTTTACTCCTCTGTTCGGCTTCCGCTCTAAATAGTGGAAAAAGATGGCGGACACTCCATGGCCCTTGAGCGGCACGTGCACGGCTGTAGTGCCGCGTTGTAGTGGCCAAAATGGCAGGAAACTACACTGCCCTACAACGAAAAGCCAGTGCCTTTACACCTCAGTTGCGCTTCCACTCTAATCACTGGCCAAAGATTTCGGACACTCCATGGTCCAACTGCGGCACATGCGCAACTGTAGTGCCGCGTTGTGGTGGCCCAAAATAGCGGACACTACACCGCCCTACATGACCCTACCAAAGACATAAGTTCTCAATTGCGCTTCCACACTAAGCATTGGCCAAAGATGGCGGACACTCCATAGCTCTAATGCGGCACGTCCGCGGCTGTAGTGCCGCGTTGCGGTTGCCCAAATTGTCGAACTCATCGCTATCCTACTACTAAACGCCAGTCCCATAACCCCTCAGTTGGGCTTCCGCTCTTATCCGTTGCCAAAGATTGCGGACCCTCCATGGCCCTACTGCGGCACGTGTGCGGCTTTATAGCTGCGTTGCGGGGGCCAAAATGGCAGGAAATTACACTGCTCTACTACGACACGCGAGTGCCTTTACTCCTCAGGTCGGTTTCCGCCCTAATCAGTGACCAAAGATGGCGGACTCTCCGTGGCCCTTCTGCGGCACGTGCACGACTGTAGTGCCGCGTTGCGGTGGCCTAACTTTTCAGTCGCTACACTGCCCTACTACGACACGCCAGTCCCTTTACCCCTCTGTTGGGTTTCCGCTCTAATCCGTAGCCAAAGATTGCGGACACTCCACGGTCCTAATGCTGCACGTGCACGGCTGTATTACCGCGTTGCGGTGGCCAAAATGGCAGGAAACTACACTGCCCTATTTCTACACGCCAGTGCCTTTACTCCTCATTTCGACTTCCGCTCAAATTAAAGAACAAAGAAGGCGGACACTCTATGGCCCTATTGCGGCACATGCGCGGCTGTAGTGCCGCGTTGCGGTGGCCTAAATTGTCGGACTCTACACTGCCCTACTACGACACACCAGTGCCTTTACTCCTCTGTTCGGCTTCCGCTCTAAATAGTGGAAAAAGATGGCGGACACTCCATGGCCCTTCAGCGGCACGTGCACGGCTGTAGCGCCGCGTTGCGGGGGCCAAAATGGCAGGAAACTACACTGCCCTACTACGACACGAAAGTGCCTTTATTCCTCAGTTGGGCTTCCGCTCTAATCCGTGGCCAAAAAATGGCGAACACTCCAAGGCCCTAATGCGGCACGTGCACGGCTGTAGTGCCACGTTGTGGTGGCCAAAATGGCAGGAAACTACACTGCCCTACAACGAAAAGCCAGTGCCATTACACCTCAGTTGGGCTTCCACTCTAATCAGTGGCCAAAGATTTCGGACACTCCATGGTCCAACTGCGGCACATGCGCAACTGTAGTGCCGCGTTGTGGTGGCCCAAAATAGCGGACACTACACCGCCCTACATGACAATACCAAAGACATAAGTTCTCAATTGCGCTTCCACACTAAGCATCGGCCAAAGATGGCGGACACTCCAAAGCTCTAATGCGGCACGTCCGCGGCTGTAGTGCCGCGTTGCGGTTGCCCAAATTGTCGAACTCATCGCTGTCCTACTACTAAACGCCAGTCCCATAACCCCTCAGTTGGGCTTCCGCTCTTATCCGTTGCCAAAGATTGCGGACCCTCCATGGCCCTACTGCGGCACGTGTGCGGCTTTATAGCTGCGTTGCGGGGGCCAAAATGGCAGGAAATCTCTACGACACGCGAGGTCTACTACGACACGCGAGTGCCTTTACTCCTCAGTTGGGCTTCCGCTCCACTCCGTGGCCAAAGATGGCGAACTGTCTATAGCCCTAGTGTGGCACGTCCGCGGCAGTAGTGCCGCGTTGCGGTGGCCGAAACGGCAGGAAATTACACTGTCCTGTTTCTACACACCAGTGCCTTTACTCCTCAGTTCGGATTCCGCTCTAATTAGTGACCAAAGAAGGCGGACACTCTATGGCCCTATTGCGGCACATGTGCGGCTGTAGTGCCGGGTTGCGGTGAACCAAAATGGTGGACTCTACACAGACCTACTTCGACACGCCAGTGCCTTTACTCCACAGTTGGGCTTCCGCTCTAATCCCAGGCTAAAAAATGGCGAACACTCCAAGGCCCTAATGCTGCACGTGCACGGTTGTAGTGCCGCGTTGCGGTGGCCAAAATGGCAGGAAATTACACTGCCCTATTTCTACACACCAGTGCCTTTACTCCTCAGTTCGGAATCCGCTATAAATAGTGGAAAAATATGGCGGACACTCCATGGCCCTTCAGCGGCACGTGCGCGGCTGTAGTGCCGCGTTGCTGTAGCTCAAATTGTCGGATTCTGCAATGCCCAACTACGACACGACTGTGCCTTTACTCCTCAGTCGGGTTTCCACTCCACTCCGTGGCCAAAGAATGCGAACAGTCTATAGCCCTAGTGTGGCACGTCCGCGGCTGTAGTGCCGCGTTGCGGTGGCCCAAAATGTCGGACTCTACACTGCCCTACTACGACACGGCAGTGCCTTTACTCCTCAGTTGGTCTTCCGCTCTAATCCCAGGCTAAAAAATGGCGAACACTCCAAGGCCCTAATGCTGCACGTGCACGGCTGTAGTGCCGCGTTGCAGTGGCGAAAATGGCAGGAAACTACACTGCCCAACTACTACACGCCAGTGCCATTACTCCTCAGTTCGGCTTCCGCTCTAAATAGTGGGAAAATATGGCGGACACTCTATGGCATTTCTGCGGCACGTGCACGGCTTTAGTGCCGCGTTGCGGTGGCCAAAATGGCAGGAAACTACACTGTCCTATTTCTACACACCAGTGCCTTTACTCCTCAGTAGGGCATCCGCTCTAATCTGTGTCCAAAGAAGGCGGACACTCCATGGTCCAACTGCGGCGCATGGGCAACTGTAGTGCCGCGTTGTGGTGGCCCAAAATAGCGGACACTACACTGCCCTACATGACCCTACCAAAGACTTAAGTTCTCAATTGCGCTTCCACTCTAAGCATTGGCCAAAAATAGGCGGACACTCCACAGCTCTAATGCGGCACGTCTGCGGATGTAGTGCCGTGTTGCGGTAGCCCAAATTGTCTAACTCTTCGCTGCCCTACTACGACACGCCAGTCCCATAACCCCTCATTTGGGATAACGCTCTTATCCGTTGCCAAAGATTGCGGACACTCCACGCTCCTATTGCGGCTTGTGCACAGCTGTAGTGCCGCGTTGCAGTGGCCAAAATGGCGGAAACTACTCTGCCCTACTACGACACGCGAGAGCCTTTACTCCTCAGGTCGGCTTCCGCCCTAATCAGTGACCAAAGATGACGGACCCTCCTTTTCCCTTCTGCGACACGTGCACGACTGTAGTGCCGCGTTGCGGTTGCCCAACTTGTCGGTCGCTACACTGCCCGACTACAACACGCCAGTGCTTTGATTCCACAGTTCTGCTTCCGCTCTAATCAGGAGCCAAAGAAGGCGGACAGTCTATAGCCCTTTTGCGGCACGTCCACGGCTGAATGTGCCAAGTTGCGATTGCCCAAAATGGTGGACACTACACTGCCCTTCGAGACCCTACCAAAGACTTAAGTTCTCAGTAGCGCTTCCGCTCTTATCAGTGGCCAAATATGGGCCATAAAGTGTCCGCCTTCCTTGGACACTAATTATAGCGGAAGCCGAACTGAGGAGTAAAGGCACTGGTGTGTAGAAATAGGGCAGTGTAGTTTCCTGCCATTTTGGCCACCGAAACGCGGCACTACAGCCGTGCGAGTGCCGCTGAAGGGCCATGGAGTGTCCGCCATATTTGGCCACGGAGTGGTGCGGAAGCCCAACTGAGGAGTAAAGGCACTGTCGTGTCGTAGTTGGGCAGTGCAGAATCCGACATTTTGGACTACCGCAAAGCGGCACTACAGCCGTGCACGTGCCGCTGAAGGGCCATGGAGTGTCCGCCAACTTTTTCCACTATTTAGAGCGGAAGCCGATCAGAGAGTAAAGGCACTGGTGTGTCGTAGTAGGGCAGTGTAGAGTCCGACAATTTAGGCCACCGCAACGCGGCACTACAGCCGCGCATGTGCCGCAATAGGGCCATAGAGTGTCCACCTTCTTTGTTCACTAATTTGAGCGGAAGTCGAACTGAGGAGTAAAGGCACTGGCGTGTATAAATAGGGCAGTATTGTTTCCTGCCATTTTGGCCACCGCAACGCGGTAATTTAGCCGTGCACGTGCAGCATTAGGACCGTGGAGTGTCCGCCATCTTTGGCCACTGATTAGAGCGGAAGCGCAACTGAGAACTTAAGTCTTTGATAGGGTCTTGTAGGGCAGTGTAGAGTCCGACATTTTGGACCCCGCATCGCGGCACTACAGCCGCTGACGTGCCACACTAGGGCTATAGACTGTTCGCCATCTTTGGCCACGGAGTGGAGCGGAAGCCCAACTGAGGAGTAAAGGCACAGTCGTGTCGTAGTTGGGCATTGCAGAATCCGTCAATTTGAGCTACAGCAACGCGGCACTACAGCCGCGCACGTGCCGCAGAAATGCCATAGAGTGTCCGCCTTCTTTGGTCACAGATTAGACCGGAAGCCGAACTGAGGAGTAAAGGCACAGGCGTGTGGTAGTAGGGCTGGGAAGAGTCCGACATGTTGGGCCACCGAAACGCGGATCTACAGCCGCGCGAGTGCCGCTGAAGGGCCGTGGAGTGTCCGCCATATTTTTCCACTATTTAGAGCGGAAGCCGAACTGAGGAGTAAAGGCACTGGCGTGTAGTAGTTGGGCAGTGTAGTTTCCTGCCATTTTCGCCACTGCAACGCGGCACTACAGCCTTGCACGTGCGGCATTAGGGGGCGGTAGTGTTCGCCATCTTTGGCCACGGATTAGAGCGGAAGCCCAACTGAGGAGTAAAGGCACTGGCGTGTCGTAGTAGGGCAGTGTAATTTCCTGCCATTTTGGCCCCCGCAACGCGGCTATAAAGCCGCACACGTGCCGCAGTAGGGCCATGGAGGGTCCGCCATATTTGGCCACTGTTTAGAGATGAAGCGCTACTGAGAACTTAAGTCTTTGGTAGGGTCTTGTAGGGCAGTGTAGAGTCCCACATTTTGGACCCCGCATTGCGGCACTACAGCCGCTGACGTGCCACACTAGGGCTATAGACTGTTCGCCATCTTTGGCCACTATTTAGAGCGGAATCCGAGCTGAGGAGTAAAGGCACTGGCGTGCAGTAGTAGGGCAGTGTAGTTTCCTGCCATTTCCGATACTGCAACACGGCACTACAGCCGTGCACGTGCCGCATTAGGGAGCGGGAGTGTTCGCCATCTTTGGCCACGGATTAGAGCGGTAGCCCAACTGAGGAGTAACGGCTCTGGCGTGTCGTAGTTGGGCAGTGTAGCTTCCTGACATTTTGGCCTACGCAACGTGGCTATAAATCCGCACACGTGGCGCAGTAGGGCTATAAAGTGTCCGCCTTCCTTGGACACTAATTATAGCGGAAGCCGAACTGAGGAGTAAAGGCACTGGTGTGTAGAAATAGGGCAGTGTAGTTTCCTGCCATTTTGGCCACCGCAACGCAGCACTACAGCCGTGCACGAGCCGCAGAAATGCCATAGAGTGTCTGCCTTCTTTGGTCACAGATTAGAGCGGAGGCCGAACTGAGGAGTAAAGGCACAGGCGTGTCGTAGTAGGGCAGTGTAGAGTCCGACATTTTGGGCCACCGCAACGCGGCACTACAGCCGCGGACCTGCTGCTCTAGGGCCATAGACTGTTCGCCATCTTTGGCCACCGAGTGGTGCGGAAGCCCAACTGAGGGGTAAAGGCACTGTCGTGTCGTATTTGGGCAGTGCAGAATCCGACATTTTGGACTACCGCAAAGCGGCACTACAGCCGCGCACGTGCCGCAGAAATGCCTTAGAGTGTCCGCCTTCTTTCGTCAAAGATTAGAGCGGAAGCCGAACTGAGGAGTAAAGGCACCGGCGTGTGGTAGTAGGGCAGGGAAGAGTCCGACATGTTGGTCCACCGAAACGCGGCGCTACAGCCGTGCGAGTGCCGCTGAAGGGCCATGGAGTGTCCGCCATATTTTTCCACTATTTAGAGCGGAAGCCGAACGGAGGAGTAGTGGCACTGGCGTGTAGTAGTTGGGCATTGTAGAGTCCGAAATTTTGGGCCGCTGCAACGCGACACAATAGCCGCGCATGTGCCGCAATAGGGCCATAGAGTGTCTGCCTTCTTTGTTCACTAATTTGACGGAAGTCGAACTGAGGAATAAAGGTACTGGCGTGTAGAAATAGGGCAGTATTGTTTCCTGCCATTTTGGCCACCGCAACGCGGTAATACAGTCGTGCACGTGCAGCATTAGGACCGTGGAATGTCCGCCATCTTTGGCCACTGATTAGAGCGGAAGCGCAACTGAGAACTTATATCTTTGGTAGGGTCTTGTAGGGCAGTGTAGAGTCCGACATTTTGGTCCCCGCATCGCGGCACTACTGCCGCGCATGTGCCGCAATAGGCCCATAAAGCGTCCGCCTTCCTTGGACACTAATTATAGCGGAAGCCGAACTGAGGAGTAAAGGCACTGGTGTGTAGAAATAGGGCAGTGTAGTTTCCTGCCATTTTGGCCACCGAAACGCGGCACTACAGCCGTGCGAGTGCCGCTGAAGGGCCATGGAGTGTCCGCCATATTTGGCCACGGAGTGGTGTGGAGGCCCAACTGAGGAGTAAAGGCACTGTCGTGTCGTAGTTGGGCAGTGCAGAATCCGACATTTTGGACTACCGCAAAGCGGCACTACAGCCGCGCACGTGCCGCAGAAATGCCATAGAGTGTCCGCCTTCTTTCGTCACAGATTAGAGCGGAAGCCGATCTGAGGAGTAATGGCACTGGCGTGTAGTAGTTGGGCAGTGTAGAGTCCGAAATTTTGGGCCACTGCAACGCGACACAATAGCCGCGCATGTGCCGCAATAGGGCCATAGAGTGTCCGCCTTCTTTGTTCACTAATTTGACGGAAGTCGAACTGAGGAATAAAGGTACTGGCGTGTAGAAATAGGGCAGTATAGTTTCCTGCCATTTTGGCCACCGCAACGCGGTAATACAGCCGTGCACGTGCAGCATTAGGACCGTGGACTGTCCGCAATCTTTGGCCACTGATTAGAGAGGAAGCGCAACTGAGAACTTAAGTCTTTGGTAGGGTTTTGTAGGGCAGTGTAGAGTCCGACATTTTGGACACCGCAACGCGGCACTACAGCCGCGGACGTGCCGCACTAGGGCTATAGACTGTTCGCCTTTTTGGCCACTGATTAGAGCGGAAGCCCAACTGAGGAGTAAAGGCACTGGCGTGTCGTAGTAGGGCAGTGTAGAGTCCGACATTTTGGGCAATCGCAACTTGGCACATTCAGCCGAGGACGTGCTGCAGAAGGGCTATAGACTGTCCGCCATCTTTGGCCACTGATTAGAGCGGAAGCCGAACTGTGGAGTAAATGTAATGGCGTCTAGCAGTTGGGCAGTGTAGTTTCCTGCCTTTCTCGCCACTGCAACGCAGCACTACAGCCGTGCACGTGCCGCAGTAGGGCTATAGACAGTCCGCAATCTTTGGTCACTGATTAGAGCAGAAGTCGAACTGAGGAGTAAAGTCACTGGCGTGTCGTAGTCGGGCAGTGTAGCGTCCGACATGTTGGGCCACCGCAACGCGTCACTAAAGCCGCGTACGTGCCGCAGTAGGACCATGGAGTGCCCGCCATATTTTTCCACTATTTAGAGCGGAAGCCGAACTGAGGAGTGAAGGCACTGGCGTGTCGTAGTCGGGCAGTGTAGCGTCAGACATGCTAGGCCACCGCATCGCGTCACTACAGCCGCGCACGAGCCGCAGGAGGACCATGGAGTGTCCGCTATATTTTTCCACTATTTAGAGCGGAAGCCGAACTGAGGAGTAAATTCACTGGCGTGTCGTAGTAGGTCTGTGTAGATTCCACCATTTCGGTTCACCGCAACGCGGCACTACAGCCGCGCATGTGCCGCAATAGGGCCATGAGTGTCCGCCTTCCTTGGTCACTAATTAGAGCGGAAGCCGAACTGAGGAGTAATGGCACTGGCTGTAATAGTTGGGCAGTGTAGTTTCCTGCCATTTTCGCCTCTGCAACGCGGCACTACAGCCATGCACGTGCAGCATTAGGGCCTTGGAGTGTTCGCCATTTTTTAGCCTGGGATTAGAGCGGAAGACCAACTGAGGAGTAAAGGCACTGGCGTGTCGTAGTAGGGCTGTGTAGAGTCCAACATTTTGGGCCACTGCAACGCGGCAGTACTGCCGCGGACGTGCCACACTAGGGCTATAGACTGTTCGCCATATTTGGCCACTGTTTAGAGCGGAAGCGCTACTGAGAACTTAAGTCTTTGGTAGGGTCTAGAAGGGCAGTGTAGTGTCCACCAATTTGGGCAATCGCAACTTGGCACATTCAGCCGTTGACGTGCCGCAGAAGGGCTATAGACTGTCCGCCATCTTTGGCTCGTGATTAGAGCGGAAGCAGAACTGTGGAGTAAAGGCACTGGCGTGTTGTAGTCAGGCAGTGTAGCGACTGAAATGTTGGGCCACCGCAACGCGGCACTACAGTCGTGCACGTGCCGCAGAAGGGCCACGGAGAGTCCGCAATCTTTGGCAACGGATAAGAGCGGAAGCCCATCTGAGGGGTTATGGGACTGGCGTTTAGTAGTAGGATAGCGATGAGTTCGACAATTTGGGCAACCGCAACGCGGCACTACAGCCGCGGACGTGCCGCATTAGAGCTATGGAGTGTCCGCCATCTTTGGCCAATGCTTAGTGTGGAAGCGCAATTGAGAACTTATGTCTTTGGTAGGGTCATGTAGGGCGGTGTAGTGTCCGCTATTTTGGGCCACCACAACGCGGCACTACAGTTGCGCATGTGCCGCAATAGAGCCATAGAGTGTCCGCCTTCTTTGTTCACTAATTTCAGCGGAAGTCGAACTGAGGAGTAAAGGCACTGGCGTGTAGAAATAGGGCAGTGTAGTTTCCTGCCATTTTGGCCAGCGCAACGCGGTAATACAGCCGTGCACGTGCAGCATTAGGACCGTGGAGTGTCCGCAATCTTTGGCTACGGATTAGAGCGGAAACCCAACAGAGGGGTAAAGGGACTGGCGTGTCGTAGTAGGGCAGTGTAGAGTCCGACATTTTGGACACCGCAACGCGGCACTACAACCGCGAACGTGCCGCAGTAGAGCTATGGAGTGTCCACCATCTTTGACCACTGATTAGAGTGGAAGCGCAACTGAGAACTTAAGTCTTTGGTAGGGTCTTGTAGTTCAGTGTAGTGTCCGCTATTTTGGGCCACCACAACGCGGCACTACAGCCGCGAACGTGCCGCACTAGGGCTATAAACTGTTCGCCATCTTTGGAAACTAATTAGAGCTGAAGCCCAACTGTGGAGTAAAGGCACTGGCGTTTTGTAGTCGGACTGTGTAGAGTTCAACAAGTTGGGCCACCTCAACGTGGCACTACAGCCGTGCACGTGCCGCTGAAGGCCCATAGAGTGTACGCCTTCTTTGGTCACTAAAGAGAGCGGAGGCAGAACAGAGGAGTAAATGCACTGGTGTGTAGAAATAGGGCAGTGTAGTTTCCTGCCAATTTGTCCACCGCAACGCGGCACTACAGCCGTGCACGTGCAGCATTAGGGCCTTGGAGAGTTCGCAATTTTTTAGCC
Organism: Parasteatoda tepidariorum; assembly: GCF_982258835.1. Taxonomy (NCBI): domain Eukaryota; kingdom Metazoa; phylum Arthropoda; class Arachnida; order Araneae; family Theridiidae; genus Parasteatoda; species Parasteatoda tepidariorum. The sequence goes on from NW_028257450.1 coordinate 70,876, forward strand.
TGGGATTAGAGCGGAAGCCCAACTGAGGAGTAAAGGCACTGGCCTGTCGTAGTAGGGCAGTGTAGAGTCTGACATTTTGGGCCACCGCAACGCGGCACTACAGCCGCGGGCGTGCCGCTCTAGGGCTATAGACTGTTCGCCATCTTTGGCCACGGAGTGGAGCGGAAGCCCATCTGAGGAGTAAAGGCACTGGCGTGTCGTAGTAGGGCAGTGCAGAATCCGACATTTTGGGCTACCGCAACGTTGCACTACAGCCGCGCACGTGCCGCAGGATTGCCATAGAGTGTCCGCCTTCTTTGGTCACAGATTAGAGCGGAAGCCGAACTGAGGAGTAAAGGCACTGGTGTGTAGAAATAGGGCAGTGTAGTTTCCTGCCATTTTTGCCACCGCAACGCGGCACTAAAGCCGTGCACGTGCCGCAGAAATGCCATAGAATGTCCGCCATATTTTTCAACTATTTAGAGCGGAGGCCGAACTGAGGAGTAATGGCACTGGCGTGTAGTAGTTGGGCAGTGTAGTTTCCTGCCATTTTCGCCACTGCAACGCGGCACTACAGCCGTGCACGTGCAGGATTAGGGCCTTGGAGTGTTCGCCATTTTTTAGCATGGGATTAGAGCGGAAGACCATCTGAGGAGTAAAGGCACTGGCGTGTCGTTGTTGGGCAGTGCAGAATCCGACAATTTGAGCTACAGCAACGCGGCACTACAGCCGCGCACGTGCCGCTGAAGGGCCATGGAGTGTCCGCCATATTTTTCCACTATTTATAGCGGAAGCCGAACTGAGGAGTAAAGGCACTGGCGTGTAGTAGTAGGGCAGTGTAATTTCCTGCCATTTCGGTCCCCGCAACGCGGCTATAAAGCCGCACACGTGTCGCAGTAGGGCCATAAAGTGTCTGCCATATTTGGCCACTGATTAGAGCGGAAGCGCTACTGAGAACTTAAGTCTTTGGTAGGGTCTAGAAGGGCAGCGTAGTGTCCACCATTTTGGGCAATCGCAACTTGGCACATTCAGCCGTGGACGTGCCGCAGAAGGGCTATAGACTGTCCGCCATCTTTGGCTCCTGATTAGAGCGGAAGCAGAACTGTGGAGTAAAGGCAAGGCGTGTTGTAGTCAGGCAGTATAGCGACCGACAAGTTGGGCCACCGCAACGCGGCACTACAGTCGTGCACGTGCCGCAGAAAGGCCATGGAGAGTCCGCCATCTTTGGTCACTGATTAGGGCGGAAGCCGACCTGAGAAGTAAAGGCACTCGCGTGTCGTAGCAGGGCAGTGTAATTTCCTGCCAATTTGGCCACCGCAACGCGGCACTACAGCCGTGCAAGTGCAGCATTAGGGTCTTGGAGAGTTCGCCATTTTTTAGCCTGGGATTAGAGCGGAAGCCCAACTGAGGAGTAAAGGCACTGGCGTGTCGTAGTAGGGCAGTGTAGAGTCTGACATTTTGGGCCACCGCAACGCGGCACTACAGCCGCGGGCGTGCCGGTCAAGGGGTATAGACTGTTCGCCATCTTTGGCCACGGAGTGGAGCGGAAGCCCAACTGAGGAGTAAAGGCACTGGCGTGTCGTAGTAGGGCAGTGCAGAATCCGACATTTTGGGCTACCGCAACGCGGCACTACAGCCACGCACGTGCCGCAGAATTGCCATAGAGAGTCCGCCTTCTTTGGTCACAGATTAGAGCGGAAGCCGAACTGAGGAGCAAAGGCACTGGCGTGTAGAAACAGGGCAGCGTAGTTTCCTGCCATTTTGGCCACCGCAACGCGGCACTAAAGCCGTGCACATGCCGCAGAAATGCCATAGAGTGTCCGCCATAATTTTCCACTATTTAGAGCGGAAGCCGAACTGAGGAGTAAAGGCACTGGCGTGCAGTAGTTGGGCAGTGTAGTTTCCTGCCATTTTCGCCACTGCAACGCGGCACTACAGCCGTGCACGTGCGGCATTAGGGGGCGGTAGTGTTCGCCATCTTTGGCCACGGATTAGAGCGGAAGCCCTTCTGAGGAGTAACGGCACTGGCGTGTCGTAGTAGGGCCGTGTAATTTCCTGCCATTTTGGCCCCCGCAAACGCTGCTATAAAGCCGCAAAGGTGCCGAAGTAGGGCCATGGAGGGTCCGCCATATTTGGCCACTGATAAGAGCGGAAGCGCTACTGAGAACTTAAGTCTTTGGTAGGGTCTCGAAGGGCAGTGTAGTGTCCACCATTTTGGGCAATCGCAACTTGGCACATTCAGCCGTGGACGTGCCGCAAAAGGGCTATAGACTGTCCGCCTTCTTTGGCTCCTGATTAGAGCGGAAGCAGAACTGTGGAATCAAAGCACTGGCGTGTTGTAGTCGGGCAGTGTAGCGACCGACAAGTTGGGCAACCGCAACGCGGCACTACAGTCGTGCACGTGTCGCAGAAGGGAAAAGGAGGGTCCGTCATCTTTGGTCACTGATTAGGGCGGAATCCGACCTGAGGAGTAAAGGCTCTCGCGTGTCGTAGTAGGGCAGAGTAGTTTCCGCCATTTTGGCCACTGCAACGCGGCACTACAGCTGTGCACAAGCCGCAATAGGAGCGTGGAGTGTCCGCAATCTTTGGCAACGGATAAGAGCGTTATCCCAAATGAGGGGTTATGGGACTGGCGTGTCGTAGTAGGGCAGCGAAGAGTTAGACAATTTGGGCTACCGCAACACGGCACTACATCCGCGGACGTGCCGCATTAGAGCTGTGGAGTGTCCGCCTATTTTTGGCCAATGCTTAGAGTGGAAGCGCAATTGAGAACTTAAGTCTTTGATAGGGTCTTGTAGGGCAGTGTAGAGTCCGACATTTTGGACCCCGCATCGCGGCACTACAGCCGCTGACGTGCCACACTAGGGCTATAGACTGTTCGCCATCTTTGGCCACTATTTAGAGCGAAATCCGAGCTGAGGAGAAAAGGCACTGGCGTGCAGTAGTAGGGCAGTGTAGCTTCCTGACATTTTGGCCTACGCAACGTGGCTATAAAGCCGCACACGTGGCGCAGTAGGGCCATGGAGGCTCCGCCAACTTTGGCCACGGATTAGAACGGAAGCGCAACTGAGGAGTGAAGGCACAGGCGTGGCGCAACTGAGAACGTAAGTCTTTGGTAGGGTCTTGTAGGGCGTAGTAGTTTCCTGTCATTTTGGCCATCGCAACGCGGTGCTACAGCCGTGCACGTGCAGCATTAGGACAGTGGAGCGTCCGCCATCTTTTTCCACTATTTAGAGCGGAAGCCGAACGGAGGAGTAAAGGCACTGGTGTGTCGTAGTAGAGCAGTGTAGAGTCCGACATTTTGGACTACCGCAAAGCGGCACTAACGCCGCGCACGTGCCGCAGAAATGCCATAGAGTGTCCGCCTTCTTTGTTCACTAATTTGACGGAAGTCGAACTGAGGAATAAAGGTACTGGCGTGTAGAAATAGGGCAGTATTGTTTCCTGCCATTTTGGCCACCGCAACGCGGTAATACAGCCGTGCACGTGCAGCATTAGGACCGTGGAGTGTCCGCCATCTTTGGCCACTGATTAGAGCGGAAGCGCAACTGAGAACTTAAGTCTTTGGTAGGGTCTTGTAGGGCAGTGTAGAGTCCGACATTTTGGACCCCGCATCGCGGCACTACAGCCGCTGACGTGCCACACTAGGGCTATAGACTGTTCGCCATCTTTGGCCACGGAGTGGAGCGGAAGCCCAACTGAGGAGTAAAGGCACAGTCGTGTCGTAGTTGGGCATTGCAGAATCCGTCAATTTGAGCTACAGCAACGCGGCACTACAGCCGCGCACGTGCCGCAGAAATGCCATAGAGTGTCCGCCTTCTTTGGTCACAGATTAGAGCGGAAGCCGAACTGAGGAGTAAAGGCACAGGCGTGTGGTAGTAGGGCTGGGAAGAGTCCGACATGTTGGGCCACCGAAACGCGGCATTTCAGCCGCGCGAGCGCCGCTGAAGGGCCATGGAGTGTCCGCCATATTTTTCCACTATTTAGAGCGGAAGCCGAACTGAGGAGTAAAGGCACTGGCGTGTAGTAGTTGGGCAGTGTAGTTTCCTGCCATTATCGCCACTGCAACGCGGCACTACAGCCGTGCACGTGCGGCATTAGGGGGCGGTAGTGTTCGCCATCTTTGGCCACGGATTAGAGCGGAAGCCCTTCTGAGGAGTAACGGCACTGGCGTGTCGTAGTAGGGCCGTGTAATTTCCTGCCATTTTGGCCCCCGCAAACGCTGCTATAAAGCCGCACACGTGCCGAAGTAGGGCCATGGAGGGTCCGCCATATTTGGCCACTGATAAGAGCGGAAGCGCTACTGAGAACTTAAGTCTTTGGTAGGGTCTCGAAGGGCAGTGTAGTGTCCACCATTTTGGGCAATCGCAACTTGGCACATTCAGCCGTGGACGTGCCGCAAAAGGGCTATAGACTGTCCGCCTTCTTTGGCTCCTGATTAGAGCGGAAGCAGAACTGTGGAATCAAAGCACTGGCGTGTTGTAGTCGGGCAGTGTAGCGACCGACAAGTTGGGCAACCGCAACGCGGCACTACAGTCGTGCACGTGTCGCAGAAGGGAAAAGGAGGGTCCGTCATCTTTGGTCACTGATTAGGGCGGAAGCCGACCTGAGGAGTAAAGGCTCTCGCGTGTCGTAGTAGGGCAGAGTAGTTTCCGCCATTTTGGCCACTGCAACGCGGCACTACAGCTGTGCACAAGCCGCAATAGGAGCGTGGAGTGTCCGCAATCTTTGGCAACGGATAAGAGCGTTATCCCAAATGAGGGGTTATGGGACTGGCGTGTCGTAGTAGGGCAGCGAAGAGTTAGACAATTTGGGCTACCGCAACACGGCACTACATCCGCGGACGTGCCGCATTAGAGCTGTGGAGTGTCCGCCTATTTTTGGCCAATGCTTAGAGTGGAAGCGCAATTGAGAACTTAAGTCTTTGGTAGGGTCATGTAGGGCAGTGTAGTGTCCGCTATTTTGGGCCACCACAACGCGGCACTACAGTTGCCCATGCGCCGCAGTTGGACCATGGAGTGTCCGCCTTCTTTGGACACAGATTAGAGCGGATGCCCTACTGAGGAGTAAAGGCACAGTCGTGTCGTAGTTGGGCAGTGCAGAATCCGACAATTTGAGCTACAGCAACGCGGCACTACGGCCGCGCACGTGCCGCTGAAGGGCCATGGAGTGTCCGCCATATTTTTCCACTATTTATAGCGGATTCCGAACTGAGGAGTAAAGGCACTGGTGTGTAGAAATAGGGCAGTGTAATTTCCTGCCATTTTGGCCACCGCAACGCGGCACTACAACCGTGCACGTGCAGCATTAGGGCCTTGGAGTGTTCGCCATTTTTTAGCCTGGGATTAGAGCGGAAGCCCAACTGTGGAGTAAAGGCACTGGCGTGTCGAAGTAGGTCTGTGTAGAGTCCACCATTTTGGTTCACCGCAACCCGGCACTACAGCCGCACATGTGCCGCAATAGGGCCATAGAGTGTCCGCCTTCTTTGGTCACTAATTAGAGCGGAAGTCGAACTGAGGAGTAAAGGCACTGGCGTGTATAAATAGGGCAGTATTGTTTCCTGCCATTTTGGCCACCGCAACGCGGTAATTTAGCCGTGCACGTGCAGCATTAGGACCGTGGAGTGTCCGCCATCTTTGGCCACTGATTAGAGCGGAAGCGCAACTGAGAACTTAAGTCTTTGATGGGGTCTTGTAGGGCAGTGTAGAGTCCGACATTTTGGACCCCGCATCGCGGCACTACAGCCGCTGACGTGCCACACTAGGGCTATAGACTGTTCGCCATCTTTGGCCACTATTTAGAGCGAAATCCGAGCTGAGGAGAAAAGGCACTGGCGTGCAGTAGTAGGGCAGTGTAGCTTCCTGACATTTTGGCCTACGCAACGTGGCTATAAAGCCGCACACGTGGCGCAGTAGGGCCATGGAGGCTCCGCCAACTTTGGCCACGGATTAGAGCGGAAGCGCAACTGAGGAGTGAAGGCACAGGCGTGGCGCAACTGAGAACTTAAGTCTTTGGTAGGGTCTTGTAGGGCGTAGTAGTTTCCTGTCATTTTGGCCATCGCAACGCGGTGCTACAGCCGTGCACGTGCAGCATTAGGACAGTGGAGCGTCCGCCATCTTTTTCCACTATTTAGAGCGGAAGCCGAACGGAGGAGTAAAGGCACTGGTGTGTCGTAGTAGAGCAGTGTAGAGTCCGACATTTTGGACTACCGCAAAGCGGCACTACAGCCGCGCACGTTCCGCAGAAATGCCATAGAGTGTCCGCCTTCTTTGTTCACTAATTTGACGGAAGTCGAACTGAGGAATAAAGGTACTGGCGTGTAGAAATAGGGCAGTATTGTTTCCTGCCATTTTGGCCACCGCAACGCGGTAATACAGCCGTGCACGTGCAGCATTAGGACCGTGGAGTGTTCGCCATTTTTTAGCCTGGGATTAGAGCGGAAGACCAACTGAGGAGTAAAGGCACTGGCGTGTCGTAGTAGGGCTGTGTAGAGTCCAACATTTTGGGCCACTGCAACGCGGCAGTACAGCCGCGGACGTGCCACACTAGGGCTGTAGACTGTTCGCCATCTTTGGCCACGGAGTGGAGCGGAAGCCCAACTGAGGAGTAAAGGCACAGTCGTGTCGTAGTTGGGCATTGCAGAATCCGTCAATTTGAGCTACAGCAACGCGGCACTACAGCCGCGCACGTGCCGCAGAAATGCCATAGAGTGTCCGCCTTCTTTGGTCACAGATTAGAGCGGAAGCCGAACTGAGGAGTAAAGGCACAGGCGTGTGGTAGTAGGGCTGGGAAGAGTCCGACATGTTGGGCCACCGAAACGCGGCATTTCAGCCGCGCGAGCGCCGCTGAAGGGCCATGGAGTGTCCACCATATTTTTCCACTATTTAGAGCGGAAGCCGAACTGAGGAGTAAAGGCACTGGCGTGTAGTAGTTGGGCAGTGTAGTTTCCTGCCATTATCGCCACTGCAACGCGGCACTACAGCCGTGCACGTGCGGCATTAGGGGGCGGTAGTGTTCGCCATCTTTGGCCACGGATTAGAGCGGAAGCCCTTCTGAGGAGTAACGGCACTGGCGTGTCGTAGTAGGGCCGTGTAATTTCCTGCCATTTTGGCCCCCGCAAACGCTGCTATAAAGCCGCACACGTGCCGAAGTAGGGCCATGGAGGGTCCGCCATATTTGGCCACTGATAAGAGCGGAAGCGCTACTGAGAACTTAAGTCTTTGGTAGGGTCTCGAAGGGCAGTGTAGTGTCCACCATTTTGGGCAATCGCAACTTGGCACATTCAGCCGTGGACGTGCCGCAAAAGGGCTATAGACTGTCCGCCTTCTTTGGCTCCTGATTAGAGCGGAAGCAGAACTGTGGAATCAAAGCACTGGCGTGTTGTAGTCGGGCAGTGTAGCGACCGACAAGTTGGGCAACCGCAACGCGGCACTACAGTCGTGCACGTGTCGCAGAAGGGAAAAGGAGGGTCCGTCATCTTTGGTCACTGATTAGGGCGGAAGCCGACCTGAGGAGTAAAGGCTCTCGCGTGTCGTAGTAGGGCAGAGTAGTTTCCGCCATTTTGGCCACTGCAACGCGGCACTACAGCTGTGCACAAGCCGCAATAGGAGCGTGGAGTGTCCGCAATCTTTGGCAACGGATAAGAGCGTTATCCCAAATGAGGGGTTATGGGACTGGCGTGTCGTAGTAGGGCAGCGAAGAGTTAGACAATTTGGGCTACCGCAACACGGCACTACATCCGCGGACGTGCCGCATTAGAGCTGTGGAGTGTCCGCCTATTTTTGGCCAATGCTTAGAGTGGAAGCGCAATTGAGAACTTAAGTCTTTGGTAGGGTCATGTAGGGCAGTGTAGTGTCCGCTATTTTGGGCCACCACAACGCGGCACTACAGTTGCCCATGCGCCGCAGTTGGACCATGGAGTGTCCGCCTTCTTTGGACACAGATTAGAGCGGATGCCCTACTGAGGAGTAAAGGCACAGTCGTGTCGTAGTTGGGCAGTGCAGAATCCGACAATTTGAGCTACAGCAACGCGGCACTACGGCCGCGCACGTGCCGCTGAAGGGCCATGGAGTGTCCGCCATATTTTTCCACTATTTATAGCGGATTCCGAACTGAGGAGTAAAGGCACTGGTGTGTAGAAATAGGGCAGTGTAATTTCCTGCCATTTTGGCCACCGCAACGCGGCACTACAACCGTGCACGTGCAGCATTAGGGCCTTGGAGTGTTCGCCATTTTTTAGCCTGGGATTAGAGCGGAAGCCCAACTGTGGAGTAAAGGCACTGGCGTGTCGAAGTAGGTCTGTGTAGAGTCCACCATTTTGGTTCACCGCAACCCGGCACTACAGCCGCACATGTGCCGCAATAGGGCCATAGAGTGTCCGCCTTCTTTGGTCACTAATTAGAGCGGAAGTCGAACTGAGGAGTAAAGGCACTGGCGTGTATAAATAGGGCAGTATTGTTTCCTGCCATTTTGGCCACCGCAACGCGGTAATTTAGCCGTGCACGTGCAGCATTAGGACCGTGGAGTGTCCGCTAAGAGCGGAAGCCCAACTGAGGGGTTATGGGACTGGCGTTTAGTAGTAGGACAGCGATGAGTTCGACAATTTGGGCAACCGCAACGCGGCACTACAGCCGCGGACGTGCCGCATTAGAGCTATGGAGTGTCCGCCATCTTTGGCCAATGCTTAGTGTAGAAGCGCAATTGAGAACTTATGTCTTTGGTAGGGTCATGTAGCGCGGTGAAGTGTCCGCTATTTTGGGCCACCACAACGCGGCACTACAGTTGCGCATGTGCCGCAGTTGGACCATGGAGTGTCCGAAATCTTTGGCCAGTGATTAGAGTGGAAGCCCAACTGAGGTGTAAAGGCACTGGCTTTTCGTTGTAGGGCAGTGTAGTTTCCGGCCATTTTGGCCACCACAACGCGGCACTACAGCCGTGCACGTGCCGCATTAGGGCCTTGGAGTGTTCGCCATTTTTTGGCCACGGATTAGAGCGGAAGCCCAACTGAGGAATAAAGGCACTTTTGTGTCGTAGTAGGACAGTGTAGTTTCCTGCCATTTTGGCCCCCGCAACGCGGCGCTAAAGCCGTGCATGTGCCGCAGAAATGCCATAGAATGTCCGCCATATTTTTCCACTATTTAGAGCGGAGGCCGAACTGAGGAGTAATGGCACTGGCGTGTAGTAGTTGGGCAGTGTAGTTTCCTGCCATTTTCGCCACTGCAACGCGGCACTACAGCCGTGCACGTGCGGCATTAGGGGGCGTTAGTGTTCGCCATCTTTGGCCACGGATTAGAGCGGAAGCCCAACTGAGGAGTAAAGGCACTGGCGTGTCGTAGTAGGGCAGTGTAATTTCCTGCCATTTTGGCCCCCGCAACGCGGCTATAAAGCCGCACACGTGCCGCAGTAGGGCCATGGAGGGTCCGCCATATTTGGCCACTGTTTAGAGCGGAAGCGCTACTGAGAACTTAAGTCTTTGGTAGGGTCTAGAAGGGCAGTGTAGTGTCCACCAATTTCGGCAATCGCAACTTGGCACATTCAGCCGTTGACGTGCCGCAGAAGGGCTATAGACTGTCCGCCATCTTTGGCTCGTGATTAGAGCGGAAGCAGAACTGTGGAGTAAAGGCACTGGCGTGTTGTAGTCAGGCAGTGTAGCGACTGAAATGTTGGGCCACCGCAACGCGGCACTTCAGCCGTGCACGTGCAGCATTAGGACCGTGGAGTGTCCGCAATCTTTGGCTACTTATTAGAGCGGAAACCCAACAGAGGGGTAAAGGGACTGGCGTGTCGTAGTAGGGCAGTGTAGAGTCCGACATTTTGGACACCGCAACGCGGCACTACAGCCGCGAACGTGCCGCAGTAGAGCTATGGAGTGTCCACCATCTTTGACCACTGATTAGAGTGGAAGCGCAACTGAGAACTTAAGTCTTTGGTAGGGTCTTGTAGTTCAGTGTAGTGTCCGCTATTTTGGGCCACCACAACGCGGCACTACAGCCGCGAACGTGCCGCACTAGGGCTATAAACTGTTCGCCATCTTTGGAAACTAATTAGAGCTGAAGCCCAACTGTGGAGTAAAGGCACTGGCGTTTTGTAGTCGGACTGTGTAGAGTTCAACAAGTTGGGCCACCTCAACGTGGCACTACAGCCGTGCACGTGCCGCTGAAGGCCCATAGAGTGTACGCCTTCTTTGGTCACTAAAGAGAGCGGAGGCAGAACAGAGGAGTAAATGCACTGGTGTGTAGAAATAGGGCAGTGTAGTTTCCTGCCAATTTGTCCACCGCAACGCGGCACTACAGCCGTGCACGTGCAGCATTAGGGCCTTGGAGAGTTCGCAATTTTTTAGCCTGGGATTAGAGCGGAAGCCCAACTGAGGAGTAAAGGCACTGGCCTGTCGTAGTAGGGCAGTGTAGAGTCTGACATTTTGGGCCACCGCAACGTTGCACTACAGCCGCGCACGTGCCGCAGGATTGCCATAGAGTGTCCGCCTTCTTTGGTCACAGATTAGAGCGGAAGCCGAACTGAGGAGTAAAGGCACTGGTGTGTAGAAATAGGGCAGTGTAGTTTCCTGCCATTTTTGCTACCGCAACGCGGCACTAAAGCCGTGCACGTGCCGCAGAAATGCCATAGAATGTCCGCCATATTTTTCCACTATTTAGAGCGGAGGCCGAACTGAGGAGTAATGGCACTGGCGTGTAGTAGTTGGGCAGTGTAGTTTCCTGCCATTTTCGCCACTGCAACGCGGCACTACAGCCGTGCACGTGCAGCATTAGGGCCTTGGAGTGTTCGCCATTTTTTAGCATGGGATTAGAGCGGAAGACCATCTGAGGAGTAAAGGCACTGGCGTGTCGTAGTTGGGCAGTGCAGAATCCGACAATTTGAGCTACAGCAACGCGGCACTACAGCCGCGCACGTGCCGCTGAAGGGCCATGGAGTGTCCGCCATATTTTTCCACTATTTATAGCGGAAGCCGAACTGAGGAGTAAAGGCACTGGCGTGTAGTAGTAGGGCAGTGTAATTTCCTGCCATTTTGGTCCCCGCAACGCGGCTATAAAGCCGCACACGTGCCGCAGTAGGGTCATGAAGTGTCTGCCATATTTGGCCACTGATTAGAGCGGAAGCGCTACTGAGAACTTAAGTCTTTGGTAGGGTCTAGAAGGGCAGTGTAGTGTCCACCATTTTGGGCAATCGCAACTTGGCACATTCAGCCGTGGACGTGCCGCAGAAGGGCTATAGACTGTCCGCCATCTTTGGCTCCTGATTATAGCGGAAGCAGAACTGTGGAGTAAAGGCACTGGCGTGTTGTAGTCAGGCAGTATAGCAACCGACAAGTTGGGCCACCGCAACGCGGCACTACAGTCGTGCACGTGCCGCAGAAAGGCCATGGAGAGTCCGCCATCTTTGGTCACTGATTAGGGCGGAAGCCGACCTGAGAAGTAAAGGCACTCGCGTGTCGTAGCAGGGCAGTGTAATTTCCTGCCAATTTGGCCACCGCAACGCGGCACTACAGCCGTGCACGTGCAGCATTAGGGTCTTGGAGAGTTCGCCATTTTTTAGCCTGGAATTAGAGCGGAAGCCCAACTGAGGAGTAAAGGCACTGGCGTGTCGTAGTAGGGCAGTGTAGAGTCTGACATTTTGGGCCACCGCAACGCGGCACTACAGCCGCGGGCGTGCCGGTCAAGGGCTATAGACTGTTTGCCATCTTTGGCCACGGAGTGAAGCGGAAGCCCAACTGAGGAGTAAAGGCACTGGCGTGTCGTAGTAGGGCAGTGCAGAATCCGACATTTTGGGCTACCGCAACGCGGCACTACAGCCGCTGACGTGCCACACTAGGGCTATAGACTGTTCGCCATCTTTGGCCACTATTTAGAGCGAAATCCGAGCTGAGGAGAAAAGGCACTGGCGTGCAGTAGTAGGGCAGTGTAGCTTCCTGACATTTTGGCCTACGCAACGTGGCTATAAAGCCGCACACGTGGCGCAGTAGGGCCATGGAGGCTCCGCCAACTTTGGCCACGGATTAGAGCGGAAGCGCAACTGAGGAGTGAAGGCACAGGCGTGGCGCAACTGAGAACTTAAGTCTTTGGTAGGGTCTTGTAGGGCGTAGTAGTTTCCTGTCATTTTGGCCATCGCAACGCGGTGCTACAGCCGTGCACGTGCAGCATTAGGACAGTGGAGCGTCCGCCATCTTTTTCCACTATTTAGAGCGGAAGCCGAACGGAGGAGTAAAGGCACTGGTGTGTCGTAGTAGAGCAGTGTAGAGTCCGACATTTTGGACTACCGCAAAGCGGCACTACAGCCGCGCACGTGCCGCAGAAATGCCATAGAGTGTCCGCCTTCTTTGTTCACTAATTTGACGGAAGTCGAACTGAGGAATAAAGGTACTGGCGTGTAGAAATAGGGCAGTATTGTTTCCTGCCATTTTGGCCACCGCAACGCGGTAATACAGCCGTGCACGTGCAGCATTAGGACCGTGGAGTGTTCGCCATTTTTTAGCCTGGGATTAGAGCGGAAGACCAACTGAGGAGTAAAGGCACTGGTGTGTCGTAGTAGGGCTGTGTAGAGTCCAACATTTTGGGCCACTGCAACGCGGCAGTACAGCCGCGGACGTGCCACACTAGGGCTATAGACTGTTCGCCATCTTTGGCCACGGAGTGGAGCGGAAGCCCAACTGAGGAGTAAAGGCACAGTCGTGTCGTACTTGGGCATTGCAGAATCCGTCAATTTGAGCTACAGCAACGCGGCACTACAGCCGCGCACGTGCCGCAGAAATGCCATAGAGTGTTCGCCTTCTTTGGTCACAGATTAGAGCGGAAGCCGAACTGAGGAGTAAAGGCACAGGCGTGTGGTAGTAGGGCTGGGAAGAGTCCGACATGTTGGGCCACCGAAACGCGGCTCTACAGCCGCGCGAGTGCCGCTGAAGGGCCATGGAGTGTCCGCCATATTTTTCCACTATTTAGAGCGGAAGCCGAACTGAGGAGTAAAGGCACTGGCGTGTAGTAGTTGGGCAGTGTAGTTTCCTGCCATTTTCGCCACTGCAATGCGGCACTACAGTCTTGCACGTGCGGCATTAGGGGGCGGTAGTGATCGCCATCTTTGGCCACGGATTAGAGCGGAAGCCCAACTGAGGAGTAAAGGCACTCGCGTGTCGTAGTAGGGCAGTGTAATTTCTTGCCATTTTGGCCCCCGCAACGCAGCTATAAAGCCGCACACGTGCCGCAGTAGGGCCATGGAGGGTCCGCAATCTTTGGCAAAGGATAAGAGCGGAAGCCCAACTGAGGGGTTATGGGACTGGCGTTTAGTAGTAGGACAGCGATGAGTTCGACAATTTGGGCAACCGCAACGCGGCACTACAGCCGCGGACGTGCCGCATTAGAGCTATGGAGTGTCCGCCATCTTTGGCCAATGCTTAGTGTAGAAGCGCAATTGAGAACTTATGTCTTTGGTAGGGTCATGTAGCGCGGTGAAGTGTCCGCTATTTTGGGCCACCACAACGCGGCACTACAGTTGCGCATGTGCCGCAGTTGGACCATGGAGTGTCCGAAATCTTTGGCCAGTGATTAGAGTGGAAGCCCAACTGAGGTGTAAAGGCACTGGCTTTTCGTTGTAGGGCAGTGTAGTTTCCGGCCATTTTGGCCACCACAACGCGGCACTACAGCCGTGCACGTGCCGCATTAGGGCCTTGGAGTGTTCGCCATTTTTTGGCCACGGATTAGAGCGGAAGCCCAACTGAGGAATAAAGGCACTTTTGTGTCGTAGTAGGACAGTGTAGTTTCCTGCCATTTTGGCCCCCGAAACGCGGCGCTAAAGCCGTGCATGTGCCGCAGAAATGCCATAGAATGTCCGCCATATTTTTCCACTATTTAGAGCGGAGGCCGAACTGAGGAGTAATGGCACTGGCGTGTAGTAGTTGGGCAGTGTAGTTTCCTGCCATTTTCGCCACTGCAACGCGGCACTACAGCCGTGCACGTGCGGCATTAGGGGGCGTTAGTGTTCGCCATCTTTGGCCACGGATTAGAGCGGAAGCCCAACTGAGGAGTAAAGGCACTGGCGTGTCGTAGTAGGGCAGTGTAATTTCCTGCCATTTTGGCCCCCGCAACGCGGCTATAAAGCCGCACACGTGCCGCAGTAGGGCCATGGAGGGTCCGCCATATTTGGCCACTGTTTAGAGCGGAAGCGCTACTGAGAACTTAAGTCTTTGGTAGGGTCTAGAAGGGCAGTGTAGTGTCCACCAATTTCGGCAATCGCAACTTGGCACATTCAGCCGTTGACGTGCCGCAGAAGGGCTATAGACTGTCCGCCATCTTTGGCTCGTGATTAGAGCGGAAGCAGAACTGTGGAGTAAAGGCACTGGCGTGTTGTAGTCAGGCAGTGTAGCGACTGAAATGTTGGGCCACCGCAACGCGGCACTTCAGCCGTGCACGTGCAGCATTAGGACCGTGGAGTGTCCGCAATCTTTGGCTACGGATTAGAGCGGAAACCCAACAGAGGGGTAAAGGGACTGGCGTGTCGTAGTAGGGCAGTGTAGAGTCCGACATTTTGGACACCGCAACGCGGCACTACAGCCGCGAACGTGCCGCAGGATTGCCATAGAGTGTCCGCCTTCTTTGGTCACAGATTAGAGCGGAAGCCGAACTGAGGAGTAAAGGCACTGGTGTGTAGAAATAGGGCAGTGTAGTTTCCTGCCATTTTTGCTACCGCAACGCGGCACTAAAGCCGTGCACGTGCCGCAGAAATGCCATAGAATGTCCGCCATATTTTTCCACTATTTAGAGCGGAGGCCGAACTGAGGAGTAATGGCACTGGCGTGTAGTAGTTGGGCAGTGTAGTTTCCTGCCATTTTCGCCACTGCAACGCGGCACTACAGCCGTGCACGTGCAGCATTAGGGCCTTGGAGTGTTCGCCATTTTTTAGCATGGGATTAGAGCGGAAGACCATCTGAAGAGTAAAGGCACTGGCGTGTCGTAGTTGGGCAGTGCAGAATCCGACAATTTGAGCTACAGCAACGCGGCACTACAGCCGCGCACGTGCCACTGAAGGGCCATGGAGTGTCCGCCATATTTTTCCACTATTTATAGCGGAAGCCGAACTGAGGAGTAAAGGCACTGGCGTGTAGTAGTAGGGCAGTGTAATTTCCTGCCATTTTGGTCCCCGCAACGCGGCTATAAAGCCGCACACGTGCCGCAGTAGGGCCATGAAGTGTCTGCCATATTTGGCCACTGATTAGAGCGGAAGCGCTACTGAGAACTTAAGTCTTTGGTAGGGTCTAGAAGGGCAGTGTAGTGTCCACCATTTTGGGCAATCGCAACTTGGCACATTCAGCCGTGGACGTGCCGCAGAAGGGCTATAGACTGTCCGCCATCTTTGGCTCCTGATTATAGCGGAAGCAGAACTGTGGAGTAAAGGCACTGGCGTGTTGTAGTCAGGCAGTATAGCAACCGGCAAGGTGGGCCACCGCAACGCGGCACTACAGTCGTGCACGTGCCGCAGAAAGGCCATGGAGAGTTCGCCATCTTTGGTCACTGATTAGGGCGGAAGCCGACCTGAGAAGTAAAGACACTCGCGTGTCGTAGCAGGGCAGTGTAATTTCCTGCCAATTTGGCCACCGCAACGCGGCACTACAGCCGTGCACGTGCAGCATTAGGGTCTTGGAGAGTTCGCCATTTTTTAGCCTGGAATTAGAGCAGAAGCCCAACTGAGGAGTAAAGGCACTGGCGTGTCGTAGTAGGGCAGTGTAGAGTCTGACATTTTGGGCCACCGCAACGCGGCACTACAGCCGCGGGCGTGCCGGTCAAGGGCTATAGACTGTTTGCCATCTTTGGCCACGGAGTGAAGCGGAAGCCCAACTGAGGAGTAAAGGCACTGGCGTGTCGTAGTAGGGCAGTGCAGAATCCGACATTTTGGGCTACCGCAACGCGGCACTACAGCCGCGCACGTGCCGCAGTATTGCCATAGAGTGTCCGCCTTCTTTGGTCACAGATTAGAGCGGAAGCCGAACTGAGGAGCAAAGGCACTGGCGTGTAGAAATAGGGCAGCGTAGTTTCCTGCCATTTTGGCCACCGCAACGCGGCACTAAAGCCGTGCACATGCCGCAGAAATGCCATAGAGTGTCAGCCATATTTTTTCACTATTTAGAGCGGAAGCCGAACTGAGGAGTAATGGCACTGGCGTGTAGTAGATGGGAGTGTAGTTTCCTGCCATTTTCGCCACTGCAACGCGGCACTACAGCCGTGCACGTGCAGCATTAGGGCCTTGGAGTGTTCGCCAACTGCCACACTAGGGCTATAGACTGTTCGCCATCTTTGGCCACGGAGTGGAGCGGAAGCCCAACTGAGGAGTAAAGGCACTGTCGTGTCGCAGTTGGGCTGCGCTGAATCCGACAATTTGGGCTACCGCTACGCGGCACTACTGCCGCGCACGTGCCGCAGAAATGCCATAGAGTGTCCGCCTTCTTTGGTCACAGATTAGAGCGGAAGCCGAACTGAGGAGTAAAGGCACAGGCGTGTGGTCGTAGGGCTGGGAAGAGTCCGACATGTTGGGCCACCGAAACGCGGCACTTCAGCCGCGCGATTGCCGCTGAAGGGCCATGGAGTGTCCGCCATATTTTTCCACTATTTAGAGCGGAAGCCGAACTGAGGAGTAAAGGCACTGGCATGTAGTAGTTGGGCAGTGTAGTTTCCTGCCATTTTCGCCTCTGCAACGCGGCACTACAGCCGTTCACGTGCCGCAGTAGGGCTATAGACAGTCCGCAATCTTTGGCCACTGATTAGAGCGGAAGCCGAACTGAGGAGTAAAGGCACAGGCGTGCCGTAGTCGGGCAGTGTAGCGTCCGACATGTTGGGCCACCGCAACGCGTCACTAAAGCCGCGAACGTGCCGCAGTAGGACCATGGAGTGCCCGCCATATTTTTCCACTATTTAGAGCGGAAGCCGAACTGAGGAGTGAAGGCACTGGCGTGTCGTAGACGGGCAGTGTAGCGTCAGACATGCTGGGCCACCGCATCACCTGACTACAGCCGCGCACGAGCCGCAGGAGGACCATGGAGTGTCCGCCATATTTTTCCACTATTTAGAGCGGAAGCCGAACTGAGGAGTAAATTCACTGGCGTGTCGTAGTAGGTCTGTGTAGATTCCACCATTTTGGTTCACCGCAACGCGGCACTACAGATCCGCATGTGCCGCAATAGGGTCATAGAGTGTCCGCCTTCCTTGGTCACTAATTAGAGCGGAAGCCGAACTGAGGACTAAGGGCATTGGTGTGTAGAAATAGGGCAGTGTAGTTTCCTGCCATTTTCGCCTCTGCAACGCGGCATTACAGCCGTGCACGTGCAGCATTAGGGCCTTGGAGTGTTCGCCATTTTTTAGCCTGGGATTAGAGCGGAAGACCAACTGAGGAGTAAAGGCACTGGCGTGTCGTAGTAGGGCAGTGTAGAGTCCGACATTTTGGGCCACTGCAACGCAGCACTACAGCCGCGGACATGCCACACTAGGGCTATAGACTGTTCGCCATCTTTGGCCACGGAGTGGAGCGGAAGCCCAACTGAGGAGAAAAGGCACAGTCGTGTCGTAGTTGGGCAGGGCAGAATCCGTCAATTTGAGCTACAGCAACGCGGCACTACAGCCGCGCACGTGCCGCAGAAATGCCATAGAGTGTCCGCCTTCTTTGGTCACAGATTAGAGCGGAAGCCGAACTGAGGAGTAAAGGCACAGGCGTGTGGTAGTAGGGCTGGGAAGAGTCCGACATGTTGGGCCACCGAAACGCGGCTCTACAGCCGCGCGAGTGCCGCTGAAGGGCCATGGAGTGTCCGCCATATTTTTCCACTATTTAGAGCGGAAGCCGAACTGAGGAGTAAAGGCACTCGCGTGTAGTAGTTGGGCAGTGTAGTTTTCTGCCATTTTCGCCACTGCAGCGCAGCACTACAGCCGTGCACGTGCGGCATTAGGGGGCGGTAGTGTTCGCCATCTTTGGCCACGGATTAGAGCGGAAGCCCAACTGAGGAGTAAAGGCACTGGCGTGTCGTAGTAGGGCAGTGTAATTTCCTGCCATTTTGGCCCCCGCAACGCGGCTATAAAGCCGCACACGTGCTGCAGTAGGGCTATAAACAGTCCGCAATCTTTGGCCACTGATTAGAGCGGAAGCCGAACTGAGGAGTAAAGGCACAGGCGTGCCGTAGTCGGGCAGTGTAGCGTCCGACATGTTGGGCCTCCGCAACGCGTCACTAAAGCAGCGCACGTGCCGCAGTAGGACCATGGAGTGCCCGCCATATTTTTCCACTATTTAGAGCGGAAGCCGAACTGAGGAGTGAAGGCACTGGCGTGTCGTAGTCGGGCAGTGTAGCGTCAGACATGCTGGGCCACCGCATCGCCTGACTACAGCCACGCACGAGCCGCAGGAGGACCAATGTGTGTCCGCCATATTTTTAAACTATTTAGAGCGGAAGCCGAACTGAGGAGTAAATTCACTGGCTTGTCGTAGTAGGTCTGTGTAGATTCCACCATTTTGGTTCACCGCAACGCGGCACTACAGCCGCGCATGTGCCGCAATAGGGCCATAGAGTGTCCGCCTTCCTTGGTCACTAATTAGAGCGGAAGCCGAACTGAGGAGTAAAGGCATTGGTGTGTAGACATAGGGAAGTGTAGTTTCCTGCCATTTTCGCCTCTGCAACGCGGCACTACAGCCGTGCACGTGCAGCATTAGGGCCTTGGAGTGTTCGCCATTTTTTAGCCTGGGATTAGAGCGGAAGACCAACTGAGGAGTAAAGGCACTGGCGTGTCGTAGTAGGGCAGTGTAGAGTCCTGCCATTTTCGCCACTGCAACGCGGCACTACAGCCGTGCACGTGCGGCATTAGGGGGCGGTAGTGTTCGCCATCTTTGGCCACGGATTAGAGCGGAAGCCCAACTGAGGAGTAAAGGCACTAGCGTGTCGTAGTAGGGCAGTGTAATTTCCTGCCATTTTGGCTCCCGCAACGCGGCTATAAAGCCGCACACGTACTGCAGTAAGGCCATGGAGGGTCCGCCATATTTGGCCACTGATTGGAGCGGAAGCGCTACTGAGAACTTAAGTCTTTGGTAGGGTCTATAAGGGCAGTGTAGTGTCCAGCTGTAGTTTAAGATTCTCAGAACACTTTATTTCGCATAGGCATACATATTAAACTTTAGGGTCACGCTGTGTACCCCCTAATTGACCTATAATTATTTTCTGAGGTAGGTTACACTATTACCCTATAATATAGTACGTGGTCCAATTTAAAAATTCTAGTTCAATATTAAGGTCCGATACCGTGCCGTTAGTTAACATAGAAAAGTGTCTTCGAATTTCCTTGTTTCAATGCACTATTTAAAATATACATAGTGTACCCCCTAATTGACCTGTAATTATTTCCTGTGGTAGGGTACACTATTACCCTGTAATATAATACCTGGTCCAATTTAAATATTATGGGACAATATTAAGGTCTGATATTGCGCCTTGCGTTAGTTAACCATTGACAGATGTCTTTGAATTTTTAAAGCATTTTAGAACGCTTATTTCTTCATTTTACGCTTCTCAGAACACTTTATTTCGCATAGGCATACATAGTAAACTTTAGGGTCACGCTGCGTACCCCCTAATTGACCTATAATTATTTTCTGTGGTAGGGTACACTATCACCCTGTAATATAATACGTGGTCCAATTTAAAAATTTTGGGTCAATATTAAGGCCCGATGCCCTACCGTTAGTTAACATAGAAAAGAATCTTCGAATTTCCTTGTTTTAATGCACTATTTAAAATATACATAGTGCATCCCCTAATTGACCTATAATTATTTCCTGTTGTAGGGTACACTATTACCCTGTATTATAATACCTGGTCCAATTTAAATATTATGGTTCCATATTAAGGTCTGATATCGCGCCTTGCGTTAGTTAACCATTGAAAGATGTCTTTGAATTTTTAAAGCATTTTAGAACGCTTATTTCTTCATTTTAAGCTTCTCAGAACACTCTATTTTGCATAGGCATACATAGTAAAATTTAGGGTCACGCTGTGTACCCCCTAAATGACCTATTATTATTTCCTGTGGTAGGGTACACTATTACCCTGTAATATAATTCGTGGTCCAATTTAAAAAGTATAGGTCAATATTAAGGTCCGATACCGTGCCGTTAGTTAACATAGAAAAGTGTCTTCGTATTTCCTTGTTTTAATGCACTATTTAAAATATACATAGTGTACCCCCTAATTGACCTATAATTATTTCCTGTGGTACGGTACTTTATTACCCTGTAATATAATACCTGGTCCAATTTAAATAATATGGGTCAATATTAAGGTCTGATATTGAGCCTTGCGTTAGTTAACCATTGAAAGATGTCTTTGAATTTTTAAAGCATTTTAGAACGCTTATTTCTTCATTTTAAGCTTCTCAGAACACTCTATATCGCATAGGCATACATAGTAAAATTTAGGGTCACGCTGTGTCCCCCCTAAATGACATATATTTATTTCCTGTGGTAGGGTACACTATTACCCTGTAATATAATACGTGGTCCAATTTAAAAATTATAGGTCAATATTAAGGTCTGACACCGTGTCGTTAGTTAACATTGAAAAATGTCTTTGAATTTTTAAAGCATTTTAGAACGCTTATTTCCTCATTTTAAGCTTCTCAGAACACTTTTTTTCGCATAGGCATACATTGTAAACTTTAGGGTCACGCTGTGTACCCCCTAATTGACCTATAATTATTTCCTGTGGTAGGGCACACTATAACCCTGTAATATAATACGTGGTCCAATTTATAATTTATAGGTCAATATTAAGGTCCGATACCGTGCCGTTAGTAAACATAGAAAAGTGTCTTCGAATTTCCTTGTTTTAATGCACTATTTAAAATATACATAGTGTACCCCCGAATTGACCTATAATTATTTCCTGTGGTAGGGTACACTATTACCCTGTAATATAATACCTGGTCCAATTTAAATAATATGGGTCAATATTAAGGTCTGATATTGCGCCTTGCGTTAGTTAACCATTGAAAGATGTCTTTGAATTTTTAAAGCATTTTAGAACGCCTATTTCTTCATTTTAAGCTTCTCAGAACACTCTATTTCGCATAGGCATACATAGTAAACTTTGGGGTCACGCTGTGTACCCCCTAATTGACCTATTATTATTTCCTGTGGTAGGGTACACTATTACCCTGTAATATAATACGTGGTCCAATTTAAAAATTATAGGTCAATGTTAAGGTCCGATACCGTGCCGTTAGTTAACATAGAAAAGTGTCTTCGTATTTCCTTGTTTTAATGCACTATTTAAAATATACATAGTGTACCCCCTAATTGACCTATAATTATTTCCTGTGGTAGGGTACACTATTACCCTGTAATATAATACGTGGTCCAATTTAAAAATTATAGGTCAATGTTAAGGTCCGATACCGTGCCGTTAGTTAACATAGAAAAGTGTCTTCGTATTTCCTTGTTTTAATGCACTATTTAAAATATACATAGTGTACCCCCTAATTGACCTATCATTATTTCCTGTGGTAGGGTACACTATTACCCTGTAATATAATACCTGGTCCAATTTAAATAATATGGGTCAATATTAAGGTCTGATACCGTGCCGTTAGTTAACATTGAAAAATGTCTTTGAATTTTTAAAGCATTTTAGAACGCTTATTTCCTCATTTTAAGCTTCTCAGATCACTTTATTTCGCATAGGCATACATTGTAAACTTTAGGGTCCCGCTGTGTACCCCCTAATTGACCTATAATTATTTTCTGAGGTAGGTTACACTATTACCCTATAATATAGTACGTGGTCCAATTTAAAAATTCTAGTTCAATATTAAGGTCCGATACCGTGCCGTTAGTTAACATAGAAAAGTGTCTTCGAATTTCCTTGTTTCAATGCACTATTTAAAATATACATAGTGTACCCCCTAATTGACCTGTAATTATTTCCTGTGGTAGGGTACACTATTACCCTGTAATATAATACCTGGTCCAATTTAAATATTATGGGACAATATTAAGGTCTGATATTGCGCCTTGCGTTAGTTAACCATTGACAGATGTCTTTGAATTTTTAAAGCATTTTAGAACGCTTATTTCTTCATTTTACGCTTCTCAGAACACTTTATTTCGCATAGGCATACATAGTAAACTTTAGGGTCACGCTGCGTACCCCCTAATTGACCTATAATTATTTTCTGTGGTAGGGTACACTATCACCCTGTAATATAATACGTGGTCCAATTTAAAAATTTTGGGTCAATATTAAGGCCCGATGCCCTACCGTTAGTTAACATAGAAAAGAATCTTCGAATTTCCTTGTTTTAATGCACTATTTAAAATATACATAGTGCATCCCCTAATTGACCTATAATTATTTCCTGTTGTAGGGTACACTATTACCCTGTATTATAATACCTGGTCCAATTTAAATATTATGGTTCCATATTAAGGTCTGACATCGCGCCTTGCGTTAGTTAACCATTGAAAGATGTCTTTGAATTTTTAAAGCATTTTAGAACGCTTATTTCTTCATTTTAAGCTTCTCAGAACACTCTATTTTGCATAGGCATACATAATAAACTTTAGGGTCACGCTGTGTACCCCCTAAATGACCTATTATTATTTCCTGTGGTAGGGTACACTATTACCCTGTAATATAATTCGTGGTCCAATTTAAAAAGTATAGGTCAATATTAAGGTCCGATACCGTGCCGTTAGTTAACATAGAAAAGTGTCTTCGTATTTCCTTGTTTTAATGCACTATTTAAAATATACATAGTGTACCCCCTAATTGACCTATAATTATTTCCTGTGGTACGGTACTTTATTACCCTGTAATATAATACCTGGTCCAATTTAAATAATATGGGTCAATATTAAGGTCTGATATTGAGCCTTGCGTTAGTTAACCATTGAAAGATGTCTTTGAATTTTTAAAGCATTTTAGAACGCTTATTTCTTCATTTTAAGCTTCTCAGAACACTCTATATCGCATAGGCATACATAGTAAAATTTAGGGTCACGCTGTGTCCCCCCTAAATGACATATATTTATTTCCTGTGGTAGGGTACACTATTACCCTGTAATATAATACGTGGTCCAATTTAAAAATTATAGGTCAATATTAAGGTCTGACACCGTGTCGTTAGTTAACATTGAAAAATGTCTTTGAATTTTTAAAGCATTTTAGAACGCTTATTTCCTCATTTTAAGCTTCTCAGAACACTTTTTTTCGTATAGGCATACATTGTAAACTTTAGGGTCACGCTGTGTACCCCCTAATTGACCTATAATTATTTCCTGTGGTAGGGCACACTATAACCCTGTAATATAATACGTGGTCCAATTTATAAATTATAGGTCAATATTAAGGTCCGATTACGTGCCGTTAGTTAACATAGAAAAGTGTCTTCGAATTTCCTTGTTTTAATGCACTATTTAAAATATACATAGTGTACCCCCTAATTGACCTATCATTATTTCCTGTGGTAGGGTACACTATAACCCTGTAATATAATACCTGGTCCAATTTAAATAATATGGGTCAATATTAAGGTCTGATACCGTGCCGTTAGTTAACATTGAAAAATGTCTTTGAATTTTTAAAGCATTTTAGAACGCTTATTTCCTCATTTTAAGCTTCTCAGATCACTTTATTTCGCATAGGCATACATTGTAAACTTTAGGGTCCCGCTGTGTACCCCCTAATTGACCTATAATTATTTCCTGTGGTAGGGCACACTATAACCCTGTAATATAATACGTGGTCCAATTTAAAAAGTATATGTCAATATTAAGGTCCGATACCGTGCCGTTAGTTAACATAGAAAAGTGTCTTCGTATTTCCTTGTTTTAATGCACTATTTAAAATATACATAGTGTACCCCCTAATTGACCTATAATTATTTCCTGTGGTACGGTACTTTATTACCCTGTAATATAATACCTGGTCCAATTTAAATAATATGGGTCAATATTAAGGTCTGATATTGCGCCTTGCGTTAGTTAACCATTGAAAGATGTCTTTGAATTTTTAAAGCATTTTAGAAAGCTTATTTCTTCATTTTAAGCTTCTCAGAACACTCTATTTCGCATAGGCATACATAGTAAACTTTGGGGTCACGCTGTGTACCCCCTAATTAACCTATAATTATTTCCTGTGGTAGGGTGCAGTATTACCCTGTAATATAATACGTGGTCCAATTTAAAAATTTTAGGTCAATATTAAGGTCCGATACCCTACCGTTAGTTAACATAGAAAAGAGTCTTCGTATTTCCTTGTTTTAATGCACTATTTTAAATATACATAGTGTACCCCCTAATTGACCTATAATTATTTCCTGTTGTAGGGAACACTATTACCCTGTAATATAATACCTGGTCCAATTTAAATATTATGGTTCCATATTAAGGTCTGATATCGCGCCTTGCGTTAGTTAACCATTGAAAGATGTCTTTGAATTTTTAAAGCATTTTAGAACGCGTATTTCTTCATTTTAAGCTTCTCAGAACCCCTTATTTCGCATAGGCATACATAGTAAACTTTAGGGTCACGCTGTGTACCCCCTAATTGACCTATAATTATTTTCTGTGGTAGGGTACACTATCACCCTGTGATATAATACGTGGTCCAATTTAAAAATTATAGGTCAATATTAAGGTCCGATACCGTGCCGTTAGTTAACATAGAAAAGTGTCTTCGTTTTTCCTTGTTTTAATGCACTATTTAAAATATACATAGTGTATCCCCTAATTGACCTATAATTATTTCCTGTGGTAGGGTACACTATTACCCTGTAATATAATACCTGGTCCAATTTAAATGATATGGGTCAATATTAAGGTCTGATATTGCGCCTTGCGTTAGTTAACCATTGAAAGATGTCTTTGAATTTTTAAAGCATTTTAGAACGCTTATTTCTTCATTTTAAGCTTCTCAGAACACTCTATATCGCATAGGCATACATAGTAAAATTTAGGGTCACGCTGTGTCCCCCCTAAATGACATATATTTATTTCCTGTGGTAGGGTACACTATTACCCTGTAATATAATACGTGGTCCAATTTAAAAATTATAGGTCAATATTAAGGTCTGACACCGAGCCGTTAGTTAACATTGAAAAATGTCTTTGAATTTTTAAAGCATTTTAGAACGCTTATTTCCTCATTTTAAGCTTCTCAGAACACTTTTTTTCGCATAGGCATACATTGTAAACTTTAGGGTCACGCTGTGTACCCCCTAATTGACCTATAATTATTTCCTGTGGTAGGTCACACTATAACCCTGTAATATAATACGTGGTCCAATTTATAAATTATAGGTCAATATTAAGGTCCGATACCGTGCCGTTAGTAAACATAGAAAAGTGTCTTCGAATTTCCTTGTTTTAATGCACTATTTAAAATATACATAGTGTACCCCCTAATTGACCTATAATTATTTCCTGTGGTAGGGTACACTATTACCCTGTAATATAATACCTGGTCCAATTTAAATAATATGGGTCAATATTAAGGTCTGATATTGCGCCTTGCGTTAGTTTACCATTGAAAGATGTCTTTGAATTTTTAAAGCATTTTAGAACGCCTATTTCTTCATTTTAAGCTTCTCAGAACACTCTATTTCGCATAGGCATACATAGTAAACTTTGGGGTCACGCTGTGTACCCCCTAATTGACCTATAATTATTTCCTGTGGTAGGGTACACTATTACCCTGTAATATAATACGTGGTCCAATTTAAAAATTATAGGTCAATGTTAAGGTCCGATACCGTGCCGTTAGTTAACATAGAAAAGTGTCTTCGTATTTCCTTGTTTTAATGCACTATTTAAAATATACATAGTGTACCCCCTAATTGACCTATAATTATTTCCTGTAGTAGGGTACACTATTACCCTGTAATATAATACCTGGTCAAATTTAAATATTATGGGTCAATATTAAGGTCTGATATTGCGCCTTGCGTTAGTTAACCATTGAAAGATGTCTTTGAATTTTTAAAGCATTTTAGAACGCTTATTTCTTCATTTTAAGCTTCTCAGAACACTCTATATCGCATAGGCATACATAGTAAAATTTAGGGTCACGCTGTGTCCCCCCTAAATGACATATATTTATTTCCTGTGGTAGGGTACACTATTACCCTGTAATATAATACGTGGTCCAATTTAAAAATTATAGGTCAATATTAAGGTCTGACACCGTGCCGTTAGTTAACATAGAAAAATGTCTTTGAATTTTTAAAGCATTTTAGAACGCTTATTTCCTCATTTTAAGCTTCTCAGAACACTTTATTTCGCATAGGCATACATTGTAAACTTTAGGGTCACGCTGTGTACCCCCTAATTGACCTATAATTATTTCCTGTGGTAGGGTACACTATAACCCTGTAATATAATACGTGGTCCAATTTATAAATTATAGGTCAATATTAAGGTCCGATACCGTGCCGTTAGTTAACATAGAAAAGTGTCTTCGAATTTCCTTGTTTTAATGCACTATTTAAAATATACATAGTGTACCCCCTAATTGACCTATCATTATTTCCTGTGGTAGGGTACACTATTACCCTGTAATATAATACCTGGTCCAATTTAAATAATATGGGTCAATATTAAGGTCTGATACCGTGCCGTTAGTTAACATTGAAAAATGTCTTTGAATTTTTAAAGCATTTTAGAACGCTTATTTCCTCAATTTAAGCTTCTCAGAACACTTTATTTCGCATAGGCATACATTGTAAACTTTAGGGTCCCGCTGTGTACCCCCTAATTGACCTATAATTATTTCCTGTGGTAGGGCACACTATAACCCTGTAATATAATACGTGGTCCAATTTAAAAGGTATATGTCAATATTAAGGTCCGATACCGTGCCGTTAGTTAACATAGAAAAGTGTCTTCGTATTTCCTTGTTTTAATGCACTATTTAAAATATACATAGTGTACCCCCTAATTGACCTATAATTATTTCCTGTGGTACGGTACTTTATTACCCTGTAATATAATACCTGGTCCAATTTAAATAATATGGGTCAATATTAAGGTCTGATATTGCGCCTAGCGTTAGTTAACCATTGAAAGATGTCTTTGAATTTTTAAAGCATTTTAGAACGCTTATTTCTTCATTTTAAGCTTCTCAGAACCCCTTATTTCGCATAGGCATACATAGTAAACTTTAGGGTCACGCTGTGTACCCCCTAATTGACCTATAATTATTTCCTGTGGTAGGGTACACTATTACCCTGTAATATAATACGTGGTCCAATTTAAAAATTATAGGTCAATGTTAAGGTCCGATACCGTGCCGTTAGTTAACATAGAAAAGAGTCTTCGTATTTCCTTGTTTTAATGCACTATTTAAAATATACATAGTGTACCCCCTAATTGACCTATAATTATTTCCTGTGGTAGGGTACACTATTACCCTGTAATATAATACCTGGTCAAATTTAAATATTATGGGTCAATATTAAGGTCTGATATTGCGCCTTGCGTTAGTTAACCATTGAAAGATGTCTTTGAATTTTTAAAGCATTTTAGAACGCTTATTTCTTCATTTTAAGCTTCTCAGAACACTCTATATCGCATAGGCATACATAGTAAAATTTAGGGTCACGCTGTGTCCCCCCTAAATGACATATATTTATTTCCTGTGGTAGGGTACACTATTACCCTGTAATATAATACGTGGTCCAATTTAAAAAGTATATGTCAATATTAAGGTCCGATACCGTGCCGTTAGTTAACATAGAAAAGTGTCTTCGTATTTCCTTGTTTTAATGCACTATTTAAAATATACATAGTGTACCCCCTAATTGACCTATAATTATTTCCTGTGGTACGGTACTTTATTACCCTGTAATATAATACCTGGTCCAATTTAAATAATATGGGTCAATATTAAGGTCTGATATTGCGCCTTGCGTTAGTTAACCATTGAAAGATGTCTTTGAATTTTTAAAGCATTTTAGAACGCTTATTTCTTCATTTTAAGCTTCTCAGAACCCCTTATTTCGCATTGGCATACATAGTAAACTTTAGGGTCACGCTGTGTACCCCCTAATTGACCTATAATTATTTCCTGTGGTAGGGTACACTATTACCCTGTAATATAATACGTGGTCCAATTTAAAAATTATAGGTCAATGTTAAGGTCCGATACCGTGCCGTTAGTTAACATAGAAAAGTGTCTTCGTATTTCCTTGTTTTAATGCACTATTTAAAATATACATAGTGTACCCCCTAATTGACCTATAATTATTTCCTGTGGTAGGGTACACTATTACCCTGTAATATAATACCTGGTCAAATTTAAATATTATGGGTCAATATTAAGGTCTGATATTGCGCCTTGCGTTAGTTAACCATTGAAAGATGTCTTTGAATTTTTAAAGCATTTTAGAACGCTTATTTCTTCATTTTAAGCTTCTCAGAACACTCTATATCGCATAGGCATACATAGTAAAATTTAGGGTCACGCTGTGTCCCCCCTTAATGACATATATTTATTTCCTGTGGTAGGGTACACTATTACCCTGTAATATAATACGTGGTCCAATTTAAAAATTATAGGTCAATATTAAGGTCTGACACCGTGCCGTTAGTTAACATAGAAAAATGTCTTTGAATTTTTAAAGCATTTTAGAACGCTTATTTCCTCATTTTAAGCTTCTCAGAACACTTTATTTCGCATAGGCATACATTGTAAACTTTAGGGTCACGCTGTGTACCCCCTAATTGACCTATAATTATTTCCTGTGGTAGGGTACACTATAACCCTGTAATATAATACGTGGTCCAATTTATAAATTATAGGTCAATATTAAGGTCCGATACCGTGCCGTTAGTTAACATAGAAAAGTGTCTTCGAATTTCCTTGTTTTAATGCACTATTTAAAATATACATAGTGTACCCCCTAATTGACCTATCATTATTTCCTGTGGTAGGGTACACTATTACCCTGTAATATAATACCTGGTCCAATTTAAATAATATGGGTCAATATTAAGGTCTGATACCGTGCCGTTAGTTAACATTGAAAAATGTCTTTGAATTTTTAAAGCATTTTAGAACGCTTATTTCCTCATTTTAAGCTTCTCAGAACACTTTATTTCGCATAGGCATACATTGTAAACTTTAGGGTCCCGCTGTGTACCCCCTAATTGACCTATAATTATTTCCTGTGGTAGGGCACACTAAAACCCTGTAATATAATACGTGGTCCAATTTAAAAAGTATATGTCAATATTAAGGTCCGATACCGTGCCGTTAGTTAACATAGAAAAGTGTCTTCGTATTTCCTTGTTTTAATGCACTATTTAAAATATACATAGTGTACCCCCTAATTGACCTATAATTATTTCCTGTGGTACGGTACTTTATTACCCTGTAATATAATACCTGGTCCAATTTAAATAATATGGGTCAATATTAAGGTCTGATATTGCGCCTTGCGTTAGTTAACCATTGAAAGATGTCTTTGAATTTTTAAAGCATTTTAGAACGCTTATTTCTTCATTTTAAGCTTCTCAGAACCCCTTATTTCGCATAGGCATACATAGTAAACTTTAGGGTCACGCTGTGTACCCCCTAATTGACCTATAATTATTTTCTGTGGTAGGGTACACTATCACCCTGTGATATAATACGTGGTCCAATTTTAAAAATTATAGGTCAATATTAAGGTCCGATACCGTGCCGTTAGTTAACATAGAAAAGTGTCTTCGTTTTTCCTTGTTTTAATGCACTATTTAAAATATACATAGTGTACCCCCTAATTGACCTATAATTATTTCCTGTGGTAGGGTACACTATTACCCTGTAATATAATTCCTGGTCCAATTTAAATGATATGGGTCAATATTAAGGTCTGATACCGTGCCGTTAGTTAACATTGAAAAATGTCTTTGAATTTTTAAAGCATTTTAGAACGCTTATTTCCTCATTTTAAGCTTCTCAGAACACTTTATTTCGCATAGGCATACATAGTAAACTTTAGGGTCCCGCTGTGTACCCCCTAATTGACCTATAATTATTTTCTGTTTTAGGGTACACTATCACCCTGTAATATAATACGTGGAGCAATTTAAAAATTATAGGTCAATATTAAGGTCCGATACCGTGCCGTTAGTTAACATAGAAAAGTGTCTTCGTATTTCCCTGTTTTAATGCACTATTTAAAATATACATAGTGTACCCCCTAATTGACCTATAATTATTTCCTGTGGTAGGGTACACTATTACCCTGTAATATAATACCTGGTCCAATTTAAATATTATGGGTCAATATTAAGGTCTGATATCGCGCCTTGCGTTAGTTAACCATTGAAAGATGTCTTTGAATTTTTAAAGCATTTTAGAACGCTTATTTCTTCATTTTAAGCTTCTCAGAACACGCTATTTCGCATAGGCATACATAGTAAACTTTAGGTTCACGCTGTGTACCCCCTAATTGACCTATAATTATTTCCTGTGGTAACTATTACCCTGTATATAATTCGTGGTCCAATTTAGAAATTATAGGTCAATATTAAGGTCCGATACCGTGCCGTTAGTTAACATAGAAAAGTATCTTCGTATTTCCTTGTTTTAATGCACTATTTAAAATATACATAGTGTACCCCCTAATTGACCTATAATTATTTTCCTGTTGTAGGGTACACTATTACCCTGTAATATAATACCTGGTCCAATTTAAATATTATGGTTCCATATTAAGGTCTGATATCGCGCCTTGCGTTAGTTAACCATTGAAAGATGTCTTTGAATTTTTAAAGCATTTTAGAACGCTTATTCTTCATTTTAAGCTTCTCAGAACACTCTATTTCGCATAGGCATACATAGTAAACTTTAGGTTCACGCTGTGTACCCCCTAATTGACCTATAATTATTTCCTGTGGTAGGGTACACTATTACCCTGTAATATAATACGTGGTCTAATTTAAAAATTATAGGTCAATATTAAGGGTCCGATACCGTGCCGTTAGTTAACATAGAAAAGTGTCTTCGAATTTCCTTGTTTTAATGCACTATTTAAAATATACATAGTGTACCCCCTAATTGACCTATAATTATTTCCTGCGGTAGGGTACACTATTACCCTGTAATAACTACCTGGTCCAATTTAAATAATATGGGTCAATATTAAGGTCTGATATTGTGCCTTGCGTTAGTTAACCATTGAAAGATGTCTTTGAATTTTTAAAGCATTTTAGAACGCTTATTTCTTCATTTTAAAGCTTCTCAGAACCCTCTATTTCGCATAGGCATACATAGTAAACTTTGGGGTCACGCTGTGTACCCCCTAAATGGCCTATAATTATTTCCTGTGGTAGGGTACACTATTACCCTGTAATTGATAATACGTGGTCCAATTTAAAAATTATAGGTCAATATTAAGGTCCGATACCGTGCCGTTAGTAAACATTGAAAAATGTCTTTGAATTTTTAAAGCATTTTAGAACGCTTATTTCCTCCTTTTAAGCTTCTCAGAACACTTTATTTCGCATAGGCATACATAGTAAAACTTTAGGGTCACGCTGTGTACCCCCTAATTGACCTATAATTATTTTCTGTGGTAGGGTTCACTATCACCCTGTAATATAATACGTTTTCCCAATTTAAAAATTTTAGGTCAATATTAAGGTCCGAGAACCCTACCGTTAGTTAACATAGAAAAGAGTCTTCGAATTTCCTTGTTTTAATGCACTATTTAAAATATACATAGAGTACCCCCTAATTGACCTATAATTATTTCCTGTTGTAGGGTTACACTATTACCCTGTAATATAATACCTGGTCAATTTAAATATTATGGTTCCATATTAAGGTCTGATATCGCGCCTTGCGTTAGTTAACCATTGAAAGATGTCTTTGAATTTTTAAAGCATTTTAGAACGCTTATTTCTTCATTTTAAGCTTCTCAGAACACTCTATTTCGCATAGGCCATACATAGTAAACTTTAGGGTCACGCTGTGTACCCCCTAATTGACCTATAATTATTTCCTGTGGAAGGGTACACTATTACCCTGTAATACAATACGTGGTCCAATTTAAAAACTTATAGGTCAATATTAAGGTCCGATACCGTGCCGTTTCATTAACATAGAAAAGTGTCTTTGAATTTTTAAAGCATTTTAGAACGTTTATTTCCTCATTTTAAGCTTCTCAGAACACTTTATTTCGCATAGGCATACATAGTAAACTTTAGGGTCATGCTGTGTACCCCCTAAATGACCTATAATTATTTCCTGTGGTAGGGTACACTATTACCCTGTAATATAATACGTGGTCCAATTTAAAAATTATAGGTCAATATTAAAGCCCGATACCGTGCCGTTAGTTAACATAGAAAAGTGTTCTTCGTATTTCCTTGTTTTAATGCACTATTTAAAATATACATAGTGTACCCCCTAATTGACCTATAATTATTTCCTGTGGTAGGGTACACTATTACCCCTGTAATATAATACCTGGTCCAATTTAAATATTATTAGTCAATATTAAGGTCTGATTTTTCGCCTTGCGTTAGTTAACCATTGAAAGATGTCTTTGAATTTTTAAAGCATTTTAGAACGCTTATTTCTTCATTTTAAGCTTCTCAGAACACTTTATTTCGCATAGGCATACATAGTAAACTTTAGGGTCCCGCTGTGTACCCCTAATTGACTTATAATTATTTTCTGTTTTAGGGTACACTATCACCCTGTAATATAATACGTGGAGCAATTTAAAAATTATAGGTCAATATTAAGGTCCGATACCGTGCCGTTAGTTAACATAGAAAAGTGTCTTCGTATTTCCCTGTTTTAATGCACTATTTAAAATATACATAGTGTACCCCCTAATTGACCTATAATTATTTCCTGTGGTAGGGTACACTATTACCCTGTAATATAATACCTGGTCCAATTTTAAATATTATGGGTCAATATTAAGGTCTGATATCGCGCCTTGCGTTAGTTAAAACATTGAAAGATGTCTTTGAATTTTTAAAGCATTTTAGAACGCTTATTTCTTCATTTTAAGCTTCTCAGAACACTTTATTTCGCATAGGCATACATAGTAAACTTTAGGTTCACGCTGTGTACCCCCTAATTGACCTATAATTATTTCCTGTGGTAGGGTACACTATTACCCTGTAATATAATTCGTGGTCCAATTTAGAAAATTATAGGTCAATATTAAGGTCCGATACCGTGCCGTTAGTTAACATAGAAAAGTATCTTCGTATTTCCTTGTTTTAATGCACTATTTAAAATATACATAGTGTACCCCCTAATTGACCTATAATTATTTCCTGTTGTAGGGTACACTATTACCCTGTAATATAATACCTGGTCCAATTTAAATATTATGGTTCCATATTAAGGTCTGATATCGCGCCTTGCGTTAGTTAACCATTGAAAGATGTCTTTGAATTTTTAAAGCATTTTAGAACGCTTATTTCTTCATTTTAAGCTTCTCAGAACACTCTATTTCGCATAGGCATACATAGTAAACTTTTTGTTCACGCTGTGTACCCCCTAATTGACCTATAATTATTTCCTGTGGTAGGGTACACTATTACCCTGTAATATAATACGTGGTCTAATTTAAAAATTATAGGTCAATATTAAGGTCCGATACCGTGCCGTTAGTTAACATAGAAAAGTGTCTTCGAATTTCCTTGTTTTATTGCACTATTTAAAATATACATAGTGTACCCCCTAATTGACCTATAATTATTTCCTGCTGTAGGGTACACTATTACCCTGTAATATACTACCTGGTCCAATTTAAATAATATGGGTCAATATTAAGGTCTGATATTGCGCCTTGCGTTAGTTAACCATTGAAAGATGTCTTTGAATTTTTAAAGCATTTTAGAACGCTTATTTCTTCATTTTAAGCTTCTCAGAACACTCTATTTCGCATAGGCATACATAGTAAACTTTGGGGTCACGCTGTGTACCCCCTAAATGGCCTATAATTATTTCCTGTGGTAGGGTACACTATTACCCTGTAATATAATACGTGGTCCAATTTAAAAATTATAGGTCAATATTTAAGTTCCGATACCGTGCCGTTAGTTAACATTGAAAAATGTCTTCCTATTTCCTTGTTTTATTGCACTATTTTAAAATATACATAGTGTACCCCCTAATTGACCTATAATTATTTCCTGTTGTAGGGTACACTATTACCCTGTAATATAATACCTGGTCCAATTTAAATATTATGGTTCCATATTAAGGTCTGATATCGCGCCTTGCGTTAGTTAACCATTGAAAGATGTCTTTGAATTTTTAAAGCATTTTAGAACGCTTATTTCTTCATTTAAGCTTCTCAGAACACTCTATTTCGCATAGGCATACATAGTAAACTTTGGGGTCACGGTGTGTACCCCTAAATGGCCTATAATTATTTCCTGTGGTAGGGTACACTATTACCCTGTAATATAATACGTGGTCCAATTTAAAAATTATAGGTCAATATTAAGTTCCGATACCGTGCCGTTAGTTAACATTGAAAAATGTCTTCGTATTTCCTTGTTTTATTGCACTATTTAAAATATACATAGTGTACCCCCTAATTGACCTATAATTATTTCCTGTTGTAGGGTACACTATTACCCTGTAATATAATACCTGGTCCAATTTAAATATTATGGTTCCATATTAAGGTCTGATATCGCGCCTTGCGTTAGTTAACCATTGAAAGATGTCTTTGAATTTTTAAAGCATTTTAGAACGCTTATTTCTTCATTTTAAGCTTCTCAGAACACTCTATTTCGCATAGGCATACATAGTAAACTTTGGGGTCACGCTGTGTACCCCCTAAATGGCCTATAATTATTTTCTGTGGTAGGGTACACCTATTACCCTGTAATATAATACGTGGTCCAATTTAAAAATTATAGGTCAATATTAAGGTCCGATACCGTGCCGTTAGTAAACATTGAAAAATGTCTTTGAATTTTTAAAGCATTTTAGAACGCTTATTTCCTCCTTTTAAGCTTCTCAGAACACTTTATTTCGCTTAGGCATACATAGTAAACTTTAGGGTCACGCTGTGTACCCCCTAATTGACCTATAATTATTTCCTGTGGTAGGGTACACTATTACCCTGTAATATAATACCTGGTCCAATTTAAATATTATGGGTCAATATTAAGGTCTGATATTGCGCCTTGCGTTAGGTAAACCATTGAAAGATGTGTTTGAATTTTTAAAGCATTTTAGAACGCTTATTTCTTCATTTTAAGCTTCTCAGAACACTTTATTTCGCATAGGCATACATAGTAAACTTTAGGGTCACGCTGTGTACCCCCTAAATGACCTATAATTATTTCCTGTGGTAGGGTTCACTATTACCCGGAAATATAATACGTGGTCCAATTTAAAAATTATAGGTCAATATTAAGGTCCGATACCGTGCCGTTAGTTAACATAGAAAAGTGTCTTCGAATTTCCTTGTTTTAATGCACTATTTAAAATATACATAGTGTACCCCCTAATTGACCTATAATTATTTCCTGTTGTAGGGTACACTATTACCCTGTAATATAATACCTGGTCCAATTTAAATATTATGGTTCTATATTAAGGTCTGAAATCACGCCTTGCGTTAGTTAACCATTGAAAGATGTCTGTGAATTTTTAAAGCATTTTAGAACGCTTATTTCTTCATTGTAAGCTTCTCAGAACACTTTATTTCGCATAGGCATACATAGTAAACTTTAGGGTCACGCTGTGTACCCCCTAATTGACCTATAATTATTTCTGTGGTAGGGTACACTATCACCCTGTAATATAATACGTTTTCCAATTTAAAAATTTTAGGTCAATATTAAGGTCCGATACCCTACCGTTAGTTAACATAGAAAAGAGTCTTCGAATTTCCTTGTTTTAATGCACTATTTAAAATATACATAGAGTACCCCCTAATTGACCTATAATTATTTCCTGTTGTAGGGTACACTATTACCCTGTAATATAATACCTGGTCCAATTTAAATATTATGGTTCCATATTAAGGTCTGATATCGCGCCATTGCGTTAGTTAACCATTGAAAGATGTCTTTGAATTTTTAAAGCATTTTAGAACGCTTATTTCTTCATTTTAAGCTTCTCAGAACACTCTATTTCGCATAGGCATACATAGTAAACTTTAGGGTCACGCTGTGTACCCCCTAATTGACCTATAATTATTTCCTGTGGTAGGGTACACTATTACCATGTAATACAATACGTGGTCCAATTTAAAAATTATAGGTCAATATTAAGGGTCCGATACCGTGCCGTTTATTAACATAGAAAAGTGTCTTTGAATTTTTAAAGCATTTTAGAACGTTTATTTCCTCATTTTAAGCTTCTCAGAACACTTTATTTCGCATAGGCATACATAGTAAACTTTAGGGTCACTCTGTGTACCCCCTAATTGACCCTATAATTATTTCCTGTGGTAGGGTACACTATAACCCTGTAATATAATACGTGGTCCAATTTAAAAATTATAGGTCAATATTAAGGTCCGATACCGTGCCGTTAGTTAACATAGAAAACTGTCTTCGAATTTCCTTGTTTTAATGCACTATTTAAAATATACATAGTGTACCCCCTAATTGACCTATAATTATTTCCTGTTGTAGGGTACACTATTACCCTGTAATATAATACCTGGTCAAATTTAAATATTATGGGTCAATATTAAGGTCTGATATTGCGCCTTGCGTTAGTTAACCATTGAAAGATGTCTTTGAATTTTTAAAGCATTTTAGAACGCTTATTTCTTCATTTTAAGCTTCTCAGAACACTCTATATCGCATAGGCATACATAGTAAAATTTAGGGTCACGCTGTGTCCCCCCTAAATGACATATATTTATTTCCTGTGGTAGGGTACACTATTACCCTGTAATATAATACGTGGTCCAATTTAAAAAGTATATGTCAATATTAAGGTCCGATACCGTGCCGTTAGTTAACATAGAAAAGTGTCTTTCGTATTTCCTTGTTTTAATGCACTATTTTAAAATATACATAGTGTACCCCCTAATTGACCTATAATTATTTCCTGTGGTACGGTACTTTATTACCCTGTAATATAATACCTGGTCCAATTTAAATAATATGGGTCAATATTAAGGTCTGATATTGCGCCTTGCGTTAGTTAACCATTGAAAGATGTCTTTGAATTTTTAAAGCATTTTAGAACGCTTATTTCTTCATTTTAAGCTTCTCAGAACCCCTTATTTCGCATAGGCATACATAGTAAACTTTAGGGTCACGCTGTGTACCCCCTAATTGACCTATAATTATTTCCTGTGGTAGGGTACACTATTACCCTGTAATATAATACGTGGTCCAATTTAAAAATTATAGGTCAATGTTAAGGTCCGATGCCGTGCCGTTAGTTAACATAGAAAGTGTCTTCGTATTTCCTTGTTTTAATGCACTATTTAAAATATACATAGTGTACCCCCTAATTGACCTATAATTATTTCCTGTGGTACGGTACTTTATTACCCTGTAATATAATACCTGGTCCAATTTAAATAATATGGGTCAATATTAAGGTCTGATATTGCGCCTTGCGTTAGTTAACCATTGAAAGATGTCTTTGAATTTTTAAAGCATTTTAGAACGCTTATTTCTTCATTTTAAGCTTCTCAGAACCCCTTATTTCGCATAGGCATACATAGTAAACTTTAGGGTCACGCTGTGTACCCCCTAATTGACCTATAATTATTTTCTGTGGTAGGGTACACTATCACCCTGTGATATAATACGTGGTCCAATTTAAAAATTATAGGTCAATATTAAGGTCCGATACCGTGCCGTTAGTTAACATAGAAAAGTGTCTTCGTTTTTCCTTGTTTTAATGCACTATTTAAAATATACATAGTGTACCCCCTAATTGACCTATAATTATTTCCTGTGGTAGGGTACACTATTACCCTGTAATATAATTCCTGGTCCAATTTAAATGATATGGGTCAATATTAAGGTCTGATATTGCGCCTTGCGTTAGTTAACCATTGAAAGATGTCTTTGAATTTTTAAAGCATTTTAGAACGCTTATTTCTTCATTTTAAGCTTCTCAGAACCTTTTATATCGCATAGGCATACATAGTAAAATTTAGGGTCACGCTGTGTCCCCCCTAAATGACATATATTTATTTCCTGTGGTAGGGTACACTATTACCCTGTAATATAATACGTGGTCCAATTTAAAAATTATAGGTCAATATTAAGGTCTGACACCGTGCCGTTAGTTAACATTGAAAAATGTCTTTGAATTTTTAAAGCATTTTAGAACGCTTATTTCCTCATTTTAAGCTTCTCAGAACACTTTTTTTCGCATAGGCATACATTGTAAACTTTAGGGTCACGCTGTGTACCCCCTAATTGACCTATAATTATTTCCTGTGGTAGGGCACACTATAACCCTGTAATATAATACGTGGTCCAATTTATAAATTATAGGTCAATATTAAGGTCCGATACCGTGCCGTTAGTAAACATAGAAAAGTGTCTTCGAATTTCCTTGTTTTAATGCACTATTTAAAATATACATAGTGTACCCCCTAATTGACCTATAATTATTTCCTGTGGTAGGGTACACTATTACCCTGTAATATAATACCTGGTCCAATTTAAATAATATGGGTCAATATTAAGGTCTGATATTGCGCCTTGCGTTAGTTAACCATTGAAAGATGTCTTTGAATTTTTAAAGCATTTTAGAACGCCTATTTCTTCATTTTAAGCTTCTCAGAACACTCTATTTCGCATAGGCATACATAGTAAACTTTGGGGTCACGCTGTGTACCCCCTAATTGACCTATAATTATTTCCTGTGGTAGGGTACACTATTACCCTGTAATATAATACCTGGTCCAATTTAAATAATATGGGTCAATATTAAGGTCTGATACCGTGCCGTTAGTTAACATTGAAAAATGTCTTTGAATTTTTAAAGCATTTTAGAACGCTTATTTCCTCATTTTAAGCTTCTCAGAACACGCTATTTCGCATAGGCATACATAGTAAACTTTAGGTTCACGCTGTGTACCCCCTAATTGACCTATAATTATTTCCTGTGGTAGGGTACACTATTACCCTGTAATATAATACGTGGTCTAATTTAAAAATTATAGGTCAATATTAAGGTCCGATACCGTGCCGTTAGTTAACATAGAAAAGTGTCTTCGAATTTCCTTGTTTTAATGCACTATTTAAAATATACATAGTGTACCCCCTAATTGACCTATAATTATTTCCTGCGGTAGGGTACACTATTACCCTGTAATATACTTCCTGGTCCAATTTAAATAATATGGGTCAATATTAAGGTCTGATATTGTGCCTTGCGTTAGTTAACCATTGAAAGATGTCTTTGAATTTTTAAAGCATTTTAGAACGCTTATTTCTTCATTTTAAGCTTCTCAGAACCCTCTATTTCGCATAGGCATACATAGTAAACTTTGGGGTCACGCTGTGTACCCCCTAAATGGCCTATAATTATTTCCTGTGGTAGGGTACACTATTACCCTGTAATATAATACGTGGTCCAATTTAAAAATTATAGGTCAATATTAAGGTCCGATACCGTGCCGTTAGTAAACATTGAAAAATGTCTTTGAATTTTTAAAGCATTTTAGAACGCTTATTTCCTCCTTTTAAGCTTCTCAGAACACTTTATTTCGCATAGGCATACATAGTAAACTTTAGGGTCACGCTGTGTACCCCCTAATTGACCTATAATTATTTCCTGTGGTAGGGTACACTATTACCCTGTAATATAATACCTGGTCTAATTTAAATATTATGGGTCAATATTAAGGTCTGATATTGCGCCTTGCGTTAGGTAACCATTGAAAGATGTCTTTGAATTTTTAAAGCATTTTTGAACGCTTATTTCTTCATTTTAAGCTTCTCAGAACACTTTATTTCGCATAGGCATACATAGTAAACTTTAGGGTCACGCTGAGTACCCCCTAATTGACTTATAATTATTTTCTGTATTAGGGTACACTATCACACTGTAATATAATACGTGGTCCAATTTAAAAATTTTAGGTCAATATTAAGGTCCGATACCCTACCGTTAGCTAACATAGAAAAGAGTCTTCGAATTTCCTTGTTTTAATGCACTATTTAAAATATACATAGTGTACCCCCTAATTGACCTATAATTATTTCCTGTTGTAGGGCACACTTTTACCCTGTAATATAATACCTGGTCCAATTTAAATATTATGGTTCCATATTAAGGTCTGATATCGCGCCTTGCGTTAGTTAACCATTGAAAGATGTCTTTGAATTTTTAAAGCATTTTAGAACGCTTATTTCTTAATTTTAAGCTTCTCAGAACACTCTATTTCGCATAGGCATACATAGTAAACTTTAGGGTCACGCTGTGTACCCCCTAAATGACCTATAATTATTTCCTGTGGAAGGGTACACTATTACCCTGTAATACAATACGTGGTCCAATTTAAAACTTATAGGTCAATATTA
This sequence comes from Parasteatoda tepidariorum, assembly GCF_982258835.1. NCBI lineage: Eukaryota > Metazoa > Arthropoda > Arachnida > Araneae > Theridiidae > Parasteatoda > Parasteatoda tepidariorum. The sequence continues at coordinate 111,367 of NW_028257450.1, forward strand.
AGGTCCGATACCGTGCCGTTTATTAACATAGAAAAGTGTCTTTGAATTTTTAAAGCATTTTAGAACGTTTATTTCCTCATTTTAAGCTTCTCAGAAAACTTTATTTCGCATAGGCATACATAGTAAACTTTAGGGTCATGCTGTGTACCCCCTAAATGACCTATAATTATTTCCTGTGGTAGGGTACACTATTACCCTGTAATATAATACGTGGTCCAATTTAAAAATTATAGGTCAATATTAAAGCCCGATACCGTGCCGTTAGTTAACATAGAAAAGTGTCTTCGTATTTCCTTGTTTTAATGCACTATTTAAAATATACATAGTGTACCCCCTAATTGACCTATAATTATTTCCTGTGGTAGGGTACACTATTACCCTGTAATATAATACCTGGTCCAATTTAAATATTATTAGTCAATATTAAGGTCTGATTTTTCGCCTTGCGTTAGTTAACCATTGAAAGATGTCTTTGAATTTTTAAAGCATTTTAGAACGCTTATTTCTTCATTTTAAGCTTCTCAGAACACTTTATTTCGCATAGGCATACATAGTAAACTTTAGGGTCCCGCTGTGTACCCCCTAATTGACCTATAATTATTTTCTGTTTTAGGGTACACTATCACCCTGTAATATAATACGTGGAGCAATTTAAAAATTATAGGTCAATATTAAGGTCCGATACCGTGCCGTTAGTTAACATAGAAAAGTGTCTTCGTATTTCCCTGTTTTAATGCACTATTTAAAATATACATAGTGTACCCCCTAATTGTCCTATAATTATTTCCTGTGGTAGGGTACACTATTACCCTGTAATATAATACGTGGTCCAATTTAAAAATTATAGGTCAATATTAAGGTCCGATACCGTGCCGTTAATTAACATAGAAAAGTGTCTTTGAATTTTTAAAGCATTTTAGAACGTTTATTTCCTCATTTTAAGCTTCTCAGAACACTTTATTTCGCATAGTCATACATAGTAAACTTTAGGGTCACGCTGTGTACCCCCTAATTGACCTATAATTATTTCCTGTGGTAGGGTACACTATTACCCTGTAATATAATTCGTGGTCCAATTTAGAAAATTATAGGTCAATATTAAGGTCCGATACCGTGCCGTTAGTTAACATATAAAAGTATCTTCGTATTTCCTTGTTTTAATGCACTATTTAAAATATACATAGTGTACCCCCTAATTGACCTATAATTATTTCCTGTTGTAGGGTACACTATTACCCTGTAATATAATACCTGGTCCAATTTAAATATTATGGTTCCATATTAAGGTCTGATATCGCGCCTTGCGTTAGTTAACCATTGAAAGATGTCTTTGAATTTTTAAAGCATTTTAGAACGCTTATTTCTTCATTTTAAGCTTCTCAGAACACTCTATTTCGCATAGGCATACATAGTAAACTTTTTGTTCACGCTGTGTACCCCCTAATTGACCTATAATTATTTCCTGTGGTAGGGTACACTATTACCCTGTAATATAATACGTGGTCTAATTTAAAAATTATAGGTCAATATTAAGGTCCGATACCGTGCCGTTAGTTAACATAGAAAAGTGTCTTCGAATTTCCTTGTTTTAATGCACTATTTAAAATATACATAGTGTACCCCCTAATTGACCTATAATTATTTCCTGCTGTAGGGTACACTATTACCCTGTAATATACTACCTGGTCCAATTTAAATAATATGGGTCAATATTAAGGTCTGATATTGCGCCTTGCGTTAGTTAACCATTGAAAGATGTCTTTGAATTTTTAAAGCATTTTAGAACGCTTATTTCTTCATTTTAAGCTTCTCAGAACACTCTATTTCGCATAGGCATACATAGTAAACTTTGGGGTCACGCTGTGTACCCCCTAAATGGCCTATAATTATTTCCTGTGGTAGGGTACACTATTACCCTGTAATATAATACGTGGTCCAATTTAAAAATTATAGGTCAATATTAAGTTCCGATACCGTGCCGTTAGTTAACATTGAAAAATGTCTTCGTATTTCCTTGTTTTATTGCACTATTTAAAATATACATAGTGTACCCCCTAATTGACCTATAATTATTTCCTGTTGTAGGGTACACTATTACCCTGTAATATAATACCTGGTCCAATTTAAATATTATGGTTCCATATTAAGGTCTGATATCGCGCCTTGCGTTAGTTAACCATTGAAAGATGTCTTTGAATTTTTAAAGCATTTTAGAACGCTTATTTCTTCATTTTAAGCTTCTCAGAACACTCTATTTCGCATAGGCATACATAGTAAACTTTGGGGTCACGCTGTGTACCCCCTAAATGGCCTATAATTATTTCCTGTGGTAGGGTACACTATTACCCTGTAATATAATACGTGGTCCAATTTAAAAATTATAGGTCAATATTAAGTTCCGATACCGTGCCGTTAGTTAACATTGAAAAATGTCTTCGTATTTCCTTGTTTTATTGCACTATTTAAAATATACATAGTGTACCCCCTAATTGACCTATAATTATTTCCTGTTGTAGGGTACACTATTACCCTGTAATATAATACCTGGTCCAATTTAAATATTATGGTTCCATATTAAGGTCTGATATCGCGCCTTGCGTTAGTTAACCATTGAAAGATGTCTTTGAATTTTTAAAGCATTTTAGAACGCTTATTTCTTCATTTTAAGCTTCTCAGAACACTCTATTTCGCATAGGCATACATAGTAAACTTTGGGGTCACGCTGTGTACCCCCTAAATGGCCTATAATTATTTCCTGTGGTAGGGTACACTATTACCCTGTAATATAATACGTGGTCCAATTTAAAAATTATAGGTCAATATTAAGGTCCGATACCGTGCCGTTAGTAAACATTGAAAAATGTCTTTGAATTTTTAAAGCATTTTAGAACGCTTATTTCCTCCTTTTAAGCTTCTCAGAACACTTTATTTCGCTTAGGCATACATAGTAAACTTTAGGGTCACGCTGTGTACCCCCTAATTGACCTATAATTATTTCCTGTGGTAGGGTACACTATTACCCTGTAATATAATACCTGGTCCAATTTAAATATTATGGGTCAATATTAAGGTCTGATATTGCGCCTTGCGTTAGGTAACCATTGAAAGATGTGTTTGAATTTTTAAAGCATTTTAGAACGCTTATTTCTTCATTTTAAGCTTCTCAGAACACTTTATTTCGCATAGGCATACATAGTAAACTTTAGGGTCACGCTGTGTACCCCCTAAATGACCTATAATTATTTCCTGTGGTAGGGTTCACTATTACCCGGAAATATAATACGTGGTCCAATTTAAAAATTATAGGTCAATATTAAGGTCCGAAACCGTGCCGTTAGTTAACATAGAAAAGTGTCTTCGAATTTCCTTGTTTTAATGCACTATTTAAAATATACATAGTGTATCCCCTAATTGACCTATAATTATTTCCTGTTGTAGGGTACACTATTACCCTGTAATATAATACCTGGTCCAATTTAAATATTATGGTTCTATATTAAGGTCTGATATCACGCCTTGCGTTAGTTAACCATTGAAAGATGTCTTTGAATTTTTAAAGCATTTTAGAACGCTTATTTCTTCATTGTAAGCTTCTCAGAACACTTTATTTCGCATAGGCATACATAGTAAACTTTAGGGTCACGCTGTGTACCCCCTAATTGACCTATAATTATTTTCTGTGGTAGGGTACACTATCACCCTGTAATATAATACGTTTTCTAATTTAAAAATTTTAGGTCAATATTAAGGTCCGATACCCTACCGTTAGTTAACATAGAAAAGAGTCTTCGAATTTCCTTGTTTTAATGCACTATTTAAAATATACATAGAGTACCCCCTAATTGACCTATAATTATTTCCTGTTGTAGGGTACACTATTACCCTGTAATATAATACCTGGTCCAATTTAAATATTATGGTTCCATATTAAGGTCTGATATCGCGCCTTGCGTTAGTTAACCATTGAAAGATGTCTTTGAATTTTTAAAGCATTTTAGAACGCTTATTTCTTCATTTTAAGCTTCTCAGAACACTCTATTTCGCATAGGCATACATAGTAAACTTTAGGGTCACGCTGTGTACCCCCTAATTGACCTATAATTATTTCCTGTGGTAGGGTACACTATTACCATGTAATACAATACGTGGTCCAATTTAAAAATTATAGGTCAATATTAAGGTCCGATACCGTGCCGTTTATTAACATAGAAAAGTGTCTTTGAATTTTTAAAGCATTTTAGAACGTTTATTTCCTCATTTTAAGCTTCTCAGAACACTTTATTTCGCATAGGCATACATAGTAAACTTTAGGGTCCCGCTGTGTACCCCCTAATTGACCTATAATTATTTTCTGTGGTAGGGTACACTATCACCCTGTAATATAATACGTGGTCCAATTAAAAAATTTTAGGTCAATATTAAGGTCCGATACCGTGCCGTTAGTTAACATAGAAAAGAGTCTTCGAATTTCCTTGTTTTAATGTACTATTTAAAATACACATAGTGTACCCCCTAATTGACCTATATTTAATTCCTGTGGTAGGGTACACTATTACCCTGTAATATAATTCCTGGTCCAATTTAAATATTATGGTTCCATATTAAGGTCTGATATCGCGCCTTTCGTTAGTTAACCATTGAAAGATGTCTTTGAGTTTTTAAAGCATTTTAGAACACTTATTTCTTCATTTTAAGCTTCTCAGAACACTCTATTTCGCATAGGCATACATAGTAAACTTTAGGGTCACGCTGTGTACCCCCTAATTGACCTATAATTATTTCCTGTCTTAGGGTACACTATTACCCTGTAATATAATACGAGGTCTAATTTAAAAAGTATAGGTCAATATTAAGGTCCGAAACCGTGCCGTTAGTTAACATAGAAAAGAGTCTTCGTATTTCCTTGTTTTAATGCACTATTTAAAATATACATAGTGTACCCCCTAATTGACCTATAATTATTTCTTGTGGTAGGGTACACTATTACCCTGTAATATAATACCTGGTCCAATTTAAATATTATGGGTCAATATTAAGGTCTGATATTGCGCCTAGCGTTAGTTAACCATTGAAAGATGTCTTTGAATTTTTAAAGCATTTTAGAACGCTTATTTCTTCATTTTAAGCTTCTCAGAACACTCTATTTCGCATAGGCATACATAGTAAACTTTAGGGTCACGCTGTGTACCCCCTAATTGACCTATAATTATTTCCTGTGGTAGGGTACACTATTACCCTGTGATATAATACGTGGTCCATTTTAAAAATTATAGGTCAATATTAAGATCCGATACCGTGCCGTTAGTTAACATAGAAAAGTGTCTTCGTATTTCCTTGTTTTAATGCACTATTTAAAATATACATAGTGTACCCCCTAATTGACCTATAATTATTTCCTGTGGCAGGGTACACTATTACCCTGTAATATAATACCTGGTCCAATTTAAATATTATGGTTCCATATTAAGGTCTGATATCGCGCCTTGCGTTAGTTAACCATTGAAAGATGTCTTTGAATTTTTAAAGCATTTTAGAACGCTTATTTCTTCATTTTAAGCTTCTCAGAACACTCTATTTCGCATAGGCATACATAGTAAACTTTAGGGTCACGCTGTGTACCCCCTAATTGACCTATAATTATTTCCTGTGGTAGGGTACACTATTACCATGTAATACAATACGTGGTCCAATTTAAAAATTATAGGTCAATATTAAGGTCCGATACCGTGCCGTTTATTAACATAGAAAAGTGTCTTTGAATTTTTAAAGCATTTTAGAACGTTTATTTCCTCATTTTAAGCTTCTCAGAACACTTTATTTCGCATAGGCATACATAGTAAACTTTAGGGTCCCGCTGTGTACCCCCTAATTGACCTATAATTATTTTCTGTGGTAGGGTACACTATCACCCTGTAATATAATACGTGGTCCAATTAAAAAATTTTAGGTCAATATTAAGGTCCGATACCGTGCCGTTAGTTAACATAGAAAAGAGTCTTCGAATTTCCTTGTTTTAATGTACTATTTAAAATACACATAGTGTACCCCCTAATTGACCTATATTTAATTCCTGTGGTAGGGTACACTATTACCCTGTAATATAATTCCTGGTCCAATTTAAATATTATGGTTCCATATTAAGGTCTGATATCGCGCCTTTCGTTAGTTAACCATTGAAAGATGTCTTTGAGTTTTTAAAGCATTTTAGAACACTTATTTCTTCATTTTAAGCTTCTCAGAACACTCTATTTCGCATAGGCATACATAGTAAACTTTAGGGTCACGCTGTGTACCCCCTAATTGACCTATAATTATTTCCTGTCTTAGGGTACACTATTACCCTGTAATATAATACGAGGTCTAATTTAAAAAGTATAGGTCAATATTAAGGTCCGAAACCGTGCCGTTAGTTAACATAGAAAAGAGTCTTCGTATTTCCTTGTTTTAATGCACTATTTAAAATATACATAGTGTACCCCCTAATTGACCTATAATTATTTCTTGTGGTAGGGTACACTATTACCCTGTAATATAATACCTGGTCCAATTTAAATATTATGGGTCAATATTAAGGTCTGATATTGCGCCTAGCGTTAGTTAACCATTGAAAGATGTCTTTGAATTTTTAAAGCATTTTAGAACGCTTATTTCTTCATTTTAAGCTTCTCAGAACACTCTATTTCGCATAGGCATACATAGTAAACTTTAGGGTCACGCTGTGTACCCCCTAATTGACCTATAATTATTTCCTGTGGTAGGGTACACTATTACCCTGTGATATAATACGTGGTCCATTTTAAAAATTATAGGTCAATATTAAGATCCGATACCGTGCCGTTAGTTAACATAGAAAAGTGTCTTCGTATTTCCTTGTTTTAATGCACTATTTAAAATATACATAGTGTACCCCCTAATTGACCTATAATTATTTCCTGTGGCAGGGTACACTATTACCCTGTAATATAATACCTGGTCCAATTTAAATATTGTGGGTCAATATTAAGGTCTGATATTGCGCCTAGCGTTAGTTAACCATTGAAAGATGTCTTTGAATTTTTAAAGCATTTTAGAACGCTTATTTCTTCATTTTAAGCATATCAGAACACTCTATTTCGCATAGGCATACATAGTAAAATTTAGGGTCACGCTGTGTACCCCCTAAATGACCTATAATTATTTCCTGTGGTAGGGTACACTATTACCCTGTAATATAATACGTGGTCCAATTTAAAAATTATAGGTCAATATTAAGGTCCGATACCGTGCCGTTAGTTAACATAGAAAAATGTCTTTGAATTTTTAAAGCATTTTAGAACGCTTATTTCCTCATTTTAAGCTTCTCAGAACACTTTATTTCGCATAGGCATACATAGTAAACTTTAGGGTCACTCTGTGTACCCCCTAATTGACCTATAATTATTTCCTGTGGTAGGGTACACTATAACCCTGTAATATAATACGTGGTCCAATTTAAAAATTATAGGTCAATATTAAGGTCCGATACCGTGCCGTTAGTTAACATAGAAAACTGTCTTCGAATTTCCTTGTTTTAATGCACTATTTAAAATATACATAGTGTACCCCCTAATTGACCTATAATTATTTCCTGTTGTAGGGTACACTATTTCCCTGTAATATAATACCTGGTCTAATTGAAATATTATGGTTCCATATTAAGGTCTGATATCGCGCCTTGCGTTAGTTAACCATTGAAAGATGTCTTTGAATTTTTAAAGCATTTTAGAACGCTTATTTCTTCATTTTAAGCTTCTCAGAACACTCTATTTCGCATAGGCATACATAGTAGACTTTAGGGTCACGCTGTGTACCACCTAATTGACCTATAATTATTTCCTGTGGTAAGGTACACTATTGCCCTGTAATATAACACGTGGTACAATTTAAAAATTATAGGTCAATATTAAGGTCCGATACCGTGCCGTTAGTTAAAATAGAAAAGTGTCTTCGTATTTCCTTGTTTTAATGCACTATTTAAAATATACATAGTGTACCCCCTAAATGACCTATAATTATTTCCTGTGGTAGGGTACACTATTACCCTGTAATATAATACCTGGTCCAATTTAAATATTATGGGTCAATATTAAGGTCTGATATTGCGCCTAGCGTTAGTTAAACATTGAAAGATGTCTTTGAATTTTTAAAGCATTTTAGAACGCTTATTTCTTCATTTTAAGCTTCTCAGAACACTCTATTTCGCAGAGGCATACATAGAGAACTTTAGGGTCACGCTGTGTACTCCCTAATTGACCTATAATTATTTCTTGTGGTAGGGTACACTATTACCCTATAATATAATACGTGGTCCAATTTAAAAATTATAGGTCAATATTAAGGTCCGATACCGGGCCGTTAGTTAACATAGAAAAGTGTCTTCGTATTTCCTTGTTTTAATACACTATTTAAAATATACATAGTGTACCCCCTAATTGACCTATAATTATTTCCTGTGGCAGGGTACACTATTATCATGTAATATAATACGTGGTCCAATTTAAAAATTATAGGTCAATATTAAGGTCCGATACCGGGCCGTTAGTTAACATAGAAAAGTGTCTTCGTATTTCCTTGTTTTAATGCACTATTTAAAATATACATAGTGTACCCCCTAATTGACCTATAATTATTTCCTGTGGCAGGGTACACTATTACCCTGTAATATAATACCTGGTCCAATTTAAATATTATGGTTCCATATTAAGGTCTGATATCGCGCCTTGCGTTAGTTAACCATTGAAAGATGTCTTTGAATTTTTAAAGCATTTTAGAACGCTTATTTCTTCATTTTAAGCTTCTCAGAACACTCTATTTCGCATAGGCATACATAGTAAACTTTAGGGTCACGCTGTGTACCCCCTAATTGACCTATAATTATTTCCTGTGGTAGGGTACACTATTACCATGTAATACAATACGTGGTCCAATTTAAAAATTATAGGTCAATATTAAGGTCCGATACCGTGCCGTTTATTAACATAGAAAAGTGTCTTTGAATTTTTAAAGCATTTTAGAACGTTTATTTCCTCATTTTAAGCTTCTCAGAACACTTTATTTCGCATAGGCATACATAGTAAACTTTAGGGTCCCGCTGTGTACCCCCTAATTGACCTATAATTATTTTCTGTGGTAGGGTACACTATCACCCTGTAATATAATACGTGGTCCAATTAAAAAATTTTAGGTCAATATTAAGGTCCGATACCGTGCCGTTAGTTAACATAGAAAAGAGTCTTCGAATTTCCTTGTTTTAATGTACTATTTAAAATACACATAGTGTACCCCCTAATTGACCTATATTTAATTCCTGTGGTAGGGTACACTATTACCCTGTAATATAATTCCTGGTCCAATTTAAATATTATGGTTCCATATTAAGGTCTGATATCGCGCCTTTCGTTAGTTAACCATTGAAAGATGTCTTTGAGTTTTTAAAGCATTTTAGAACACTTATTTCTTCATTTTAAGCTTCTCAGAACACTCTATTTCGCATAGGCATACATAGTAAACTTTAGGGTCACGCTGTGTACCCCCTAATTGACCTATAATTATTTCCTGTCTTAGGGTACACTATTACCCTGTAATATAATACGAGGTCTAATTTAAAAAGTATAGGTCAATATTAAGGTCCGAAACCGTGCCGTTAGTTAACATAGAAAAGAGTCTTCGTATTTCCTTGTTTTAATGCACTATTTAAAATATACATAGTGTACCCCCTAATTGACCTATAATTATTTCTTGTGGTAGGGTACACTATTACCCTGTAATATAATACCTGGTCCAATTTAAATATTATGGGTCAATATTAAGGTCTGATATTGCGCCTAGCGTTAGTTAACCATTGAAAGATGTCTTTGAATTTTTAAAGCATTTTAGAACGCTTATTTCTTCATTTTAAGCTTCTCAGAACACTCTATTTCGCATAGGCATACATAGTAAACTTTAGGGTCACGCTGTGTACCCCCTAATTGACCTATAATTATTTCCTGTGGTAGGGTACACTATTACCCTGTGATATAATACGTGGTCCATTTTAAAAATTATAGGTCAATATTAAGATCCGATACCGTGCCGTTAGTTAACATAGAAAAGTGTCTTCGTATTTCCTTGTTTTAATGCACTATTTAAAATATACATAGTGTACCCCCTAATTGACCTATAATTATTTCCTGTGGCAGGGTACACTATTACCCTGTAATATAATACCTGGTCCAATTTAAATATTGTGGGTCAATATTAAGGTCTGATATTGCGCCTAGCGTTAGTTAACCATTGAAAGATGTCTTTGAATTTTTAAAGCATTTTAGAACGCTTATTTCTTCATTTTAAGCATATCAGAACACTCTATTTCGCATAGGCATACATAGTAAAATTTAGGGTCACGCTGTGTACCCCCTAAATGACCTATAATTATTTCCTGTGGTAGGGTACACTATTACCCTGTAATATAATACGTGGTCCAATTTAAAAATTATAGGTCAATATTAAGGTCCGATACCGTGCCGTTAGTTAACATAGAAAAATGTCTTTGAATTTTTAAAGCATTTTAGAACGCTTATTTCCTCATTTTAAGCTTCTCAGAACACTTTATTTCGCATAGGCATACATAGTAAACTTTAGGGTCACTCTGTGTACCCCCTAATTGACCTATAATTATTTCCTGTGGTAGGGTACACTATAACCCTGTAATATAATACGTGGTCCAATTTAAAAATTATAGGTCAATATTAAGGTCCGATACCGTGCCGTTAGTTAACATAGAAAACTGTCTTCGAATTTCCTTGTTTTAATGCACTATTTAAAATATACATAGTGTACCCCCTAATTGACCTATAATTATTTCCTGTTGTAGGGTACACTATTTCCCTGTAATATAATACCTGGTCTAATTGAAATATTATGGTTCCATATTAAGGTCTGATATCGCGCCTTGCGTTAGTTAACCATTGAAAGATGTCTTTGAATTTTTAAAGCATTTTAGAACGCTTATTTCTTCATTTTAAGCTTCTCAGAACACTCTATTTCGCATAGGCATACATAGTAGACTTTAGGGTCACGCTGTGTACCACCTAATTGACCTATAATTATTTCCTGTGGTAAGGTACACTATTGCCCTGTAATATAACACGTGGTACAATTTAAAAATTATAGGTCAATATTAAGGTCCGATACCGTGCCGTTAGTTAAAATAGAAAAGTGTCTTCGTATTTCCTTGTTTTAATGCACTATTTAAAATATACATAGTGTACCCCCTAAATGACCTATAATTATTTCCTGTGGTAGGGTACACTATTACCCTGTAATATAATACCTGGTCCAATTTAAATATTATGGGTCAATATTAAGGTCTGATATTGCGCCTAGCGTTAGTTAAACATTGAAAGATGTCTTTGAATTTTTAAAGCATTTTAGAACGCTTATTTCTTCATTTTAAGCTTCTCAGAACACTCTATTTCGCAGAGGCATACATAGAGAACTTTAGGGTCACGCTGTGTACTCCCTAATTGACCTATAATTATTTCTTGTGGTAGGGTACACTATTACCCTATAATATAATACGTGGTCCAATTTAAAAATTATAGGTCAATATTAAGGTCCGATACCGGGCCGTTAGTTAACATAGAAAAGTGTCTTCGTATTTCCTTGTTTTAATACACTATTTAAAATATACATAGTGTACCCCCTAATTGACCTATAATTATTTCCTGTGGCAGGGTACACTATTATCATGTAATATAATACGTGGTCCAATTTAAAAATTATAGGTCAATATTAAGGTCCGATACCGGGCCGTTAGTTAACATAGAAAAGTGTCTTCGTATTTCCTTGTTTTAATGCACTATTTAAAATATACATAGTGTACACCCTAATTGACCTATAATTATTTCCTGTGGTAGGGTACACTATTACCCCGTAATATAATACCTGGTCCAATTCAAATATTATGGGTCAATATTAAGGTCTGATATTGCGCCTTGCGTTATTTAACCATTGAAAGATGTCTTTGAATTTTTAAAGCATTTTAGAACGCTTATTTCTTCATTTTAAGCTTCTCAGAACACTCTATTTCCCATAGGCATACATAGTAAAATTTAGGGTCACGCTGTGTACCCCCTAAATGACCTATAATTATTTCCTGTGGTAGGGTACACTATTACCCTGTAATATAATACGTGGTCCAATTTAAAAATTATAGGTCAATATTAATTTCCGATACCGTGCCGTTAGTTAACATAGAAAAGTGTCTTCGTATTTCCTTGTTTTAATGCACTATTTAAAATATACATAGTGTACCCCCTAATTGACCTATAATTATTTCCTGTGGTAGGGTACACTATTACCCTGTAATATAATACCTGGTCCAATTTAAATATTATGGGTCAATATTAAGGTCTGATATTGCGCCTTGCGTTAGTTAACCATTGAAAGATGTCTTTGAATTTTTAAAGCATTTTTGAACGCTTATTTCTTCATTTTAAGCATCTCAGAACACTCTATTTCGCATAGGCATACATAGTAAAATTTAGGGTTACGCTGTGTACCCCCTAAATGACCTATAATTATTTCCTGTGGTAGGGTACATTATTACCCTGTAATATAATACGTGGTCCAATTTAAAAATTATAGGTCAATATTAAGGTCCGATACCGTGCCGTTAGTTAACATAGAAAAATGTCTTTGAATTTTTAAAGCATCTGTGGTAGGGTACACTATTACCCTGTAATATAATACGTGGTCCAATGTAAAAATTATAGGTCAATATTAAGTTCCGATACCGTGCCGTTAGTTAACATTGAAAAATGTCTTCGTATTTCCTTGTTTTAATGCACTATTTAAAATATACATAGTGTACCCCCTAATTGACCTATAATTATTTCCTGTGGTAGGGTACACTATTACCCTGTAATACAATACCTTGTTCAATTTAAATATTATGGGTCAATATTAAGGTTTGATATTGCGCCTTGCGTTAGTTAACCATTGAAAGATGTCTTTGAATTTTTAAAGCATTTTAGAACGCTTATTTCTTCATTTTAAGCTTCTCAGAACACTTTATTTCGCATAGGCATACATAGTAAACTTTAGGGTCACGCTGTGTACCCCCTAATTGACCTATAATTATTTCCTGTGGTAGGGTACACTATTACCCTGTAATATAATAGGTGGTCCAATTTAAAAATTATAGGTCAATATTAAGGTCCGATACCGTGCCGTTAGTTAGCATAGAAAAATGTCTTTGAATTTTAAAAGCATTTTAGAACGCTTATTTCCTCATTTTAAGCTTCTCAGAACACTTTATTTCGCATAGGCATATATAGTAAACTTTAGGGTCACACTGTGTACCCCCTAATTGACCTATAATTATTTCCTTTGGAAGGGTACACTATTACCCTGTAATATAATACCTTTTCCAATTTAAATATTATGGGTCAATATTAAGGTCTGATATTGCGCCTTGCGTTATTTAACCATTGAAAGATGTCTTTGAATTTTTAAAGCATTTTAGAACGCTTATTTCTTCATTTTAAGCTTCTCAGAACACTCTATTTCCCATAGGCATACATAGTAAAATTTAGGGTCACGCTGTGTACCCCCTAAATGACCTATAATTATTTCCTGTGGTAGGGTACACTATTACCCTGTAATATAATACGTGGTCCAATTTAAAAATTATAGGTCAATATTAAGTTCCGATACCGTGCCGTTAGTTAACATTGAAAAATGTCTTCGTATTTCCTTGTTTTAATGCACTATTTAAAATACACATAGTGTACCCCCTAATTGACCTATAATTATTTCCTGTGGTAGGGTACACTATTACCCTGTAATACAATACCTGGTTCAATTTAAATATTATGGGTCAATATTAGGGTTTGATATTGCGCCTTGCGTTAGTTAACCATTGAAAGATGTGTTTGAATTTTTAAAGCATTTTAAAACGCTTATTTCTTCATTTTAAGCTTCTCAGAACACTTTATTTCGCATAGGCATACATAGTAAACTTTAGGGTCACGCTGTGTACCCCCTAATTGACCTATAATTATTTCCTGTGGTAGGGTACACTATTACCCTGTAATATAATAGGTGGTCCAATTTAAAAATTATAGGTCAATATTAAGGTCCGATACCGTGCCGTTAGTTAGCATAGAAAAATGTCTTTGAATTTTTAAAGCATTTTAGAACGCTTATTTCCTCATTTTAAGCTTCTCAGAACACTTTATTTCGCATAGGCATACATAGTAAACTTTAGGGTCACTCTGCGTACCCCCTAATTGACCTATAATTATTTCCTGTGGTAGGGTACACTATAACCCTGTAATATAATACGTGGTCCAATTTAAAAATTATAGGTCAATATTAATTTCCGATACCGTGCCGTTAGTTAACATAGAAAAGTGTCTTCGTATTTCCTTGTTTTAATGCACTATTTAAAATATACATAGTGTACCCCCTAATTGACCTATAATTATTTCCTGTGGTAGGGTACACTATTACCCCGTAATATAATACCTGGTCCAATTCAAATATTATGGGTCAATATTAAGGTCTGATATTGCGCCTTGCGTTATTTAACCATTGAAAGATGTCTTTGAATTTTTAAAGCATTTTAGAACGCTTATTTCTTCATTTTAAGCTTCTCAGAACACTCTATTTCCCATAGGCATACTTAGTAAAATTTAGGGTCACGCTGTGTACCCCCTAAATGACCTATAATTATTTCCTGTGGTAGGGTACACTATTACCCTGTAATATAATACGTGGTCCAATTTAAAAATTATAGGTCAATATTAATTTCCGATACCGTGCCGTTAGTTAACATAGAAAAGTGTCTTCGTATTTCCTTGTTTTAATGCACTATTTAAAATATACATAGTGTACCCCCTAATTGACCTATAATTATTTCCTGTGGTAGGGTACACTATTACCCTGTAATATAATACCTGGTCCAATTTAAATATTATGGGTCAATATTAAGGTCTGATATTGCGCCTTGCGTTAGTTAACCATTGAAAGATGTCTTTGAATTTTTAAAGCATTTTTGAACGCTTATTTCTTCATTTTAAGCATCTCAGAACACTCTATTTCGCATAGGCATACATAGTAAAATTTAGGGTCACGCTGTGTACCCCCTAAATGACCTATAATTATTTCCTGTGGTAGGGTACACTATTACCCTGTAATATAATACGTGGTCCAATTTAAAAATTATAGGTCAATATTAAGGTCCGATACCGTGCCGTTAGTTAACATAGAAAAATGTCTTTGAATTTTTAAAGCATTTTAGAACGCTTATTTCCTCATTTTAAGCTTCTCAGAACACTTTATTTCGCATAGGCATACATAGTAAACTTTAGGGTCACTCTGTGTACCCCCTAATTGACCTATAATTATTTCCTGTGGTAGGGTACACTATAACCCTGTAATATAATACGTGGTCCAATTTAAAAATTATAGGTCAATATTAAGGTCCGATACCGTGCCGTTAGTTAACATAGAAAACTGTCTTCGAATTTCCTTGTTTTAATGCACTATTTAAAATATACATAGTGTACCCCCTAATTGACCTATAATTATTTCCTGTTGTAGGGTACACTATTTCCCTGTAATATAATACCTGGTCTAATTGAAATATTATGGTTCCATATTAAGGTCTGATATCGCGCCTTGCGTTAGTTAACCATTGAAAGATGTCTTTGAATTTTTAAAGCATTTTAGAACGCTTATTTCTTCATTTTAAGCTTCTCAGAACACTCTATTTCCCATAGGCATACATAGTAAAATTTAGGGTCACGCTGTGTACCCCCTAAATGACCTATAATTATTTCCTGTGGTAGGGTACACTATTACCCTGTAATATAATACGTGGTCCAATTTAAAAATTATAGGTCAATATTAAGGTCCGATACCGTGCCGTTAGTTAACATAGAAAAATGTCTTTGAATTTTTAAAGCATCTGTGGTAGGGTACACTATTACCCTGTAATATAATACGTGGTCCAATGTAAAAATTATAGGTCAATATTAAGTTCCGATACCGTGCCGTTAGTTAACATTGAAAAATGTCTTCGTATTTCCTTGTTTTAATGCACTATTTAAAATATACATAGTGTACCCCCTAATTGACCTATAATTATTTCCTGTGGTAGGGTACACTATTACCCTGTAATACAATACCTTGTTCAATTTAAATATTATGGGTCAATATTAAGGTTTGATATTGCGCCTTGCGTTAGTTAACCATTGAAAGATGTCTTTGAATTTTTAAAGCATTTTAGAACGCTTATTTCTTCATTTTAAGCTTCTCAGAACACTTTATTTCGCATAGGCATACATAGTAAACTTTAGGGTCACGCTGTGTACCCCCTAATTGACCTATAATTATTTCCTGTGGTAGGGTACACTATTACCCTGTAATATAATAGGTGGTCCAATTTAAAAATTATAGGTCAATATTAAGGTCCGATACCGTGCCGTTAGTTAGCATAGAAAAATGTCTTTGAATTTTAAAAGCATTTTAGAACGCTTATTTCCTCATTTTAAGCTTCTCAGAACACTTTATTTCGCATAGGCATATATAGTAAACTTTAGGGTCACACTGTGTACCCCCTAATTGACCTATAATTATTTCCTTTGGAAGGGTACACTATTACCCTGTAATATAATACCTTTTCCAATTTAAATATTATGGGTCAATATTAAGGTCTGATATTGCGCCTTGCGTTATTTAACCATTGAAAGATGTCTTTGAATTTTTAAAGCATTTTAGAACGCTTATTTCTTCATTTTAAGCTTCTCAGAACACTCTATTTCCCATAGGCATACATAGTAAAATTTAGGGTCACGCTGTGTACCCCCTAAATGACCTATAATTATTTCCTGTGGTAGGGTACACTATTACCCTGTAATATAATACGTGGTCCAATTTAAAAATTATAGGTCAATATTAAGTTCCGATACCGTGCCGTTAGTTAACATTGAAAAATGTCTTCGTATTTCCTTGTTTTAATGCACTATTTAAAATACACATAGTGTACCCCCTAATTGACCTATAATTATTTCCTGTGGTAGGGTACACTATTACCCTGTAATACAATACCTGGTTCAATTTAAATATTATGGGTCAATATTAGGGTTTGATATTGCGCCTTGCGTTAGTTAACCATTGAAAGATGTGTTTGAATTTTTAAAGCATTTTAAAACGCTTATTTCTTCATTTTAAGCTTCTCAGAACACTTTATTTCGCATAGGTATACATAGTAAACTTTAGGGTCACGCTGTGTACCCCCTAATTGACCTATAATTATTTCCTGTGGTAGGGTACACTATTACCCTGTAATATAATAGGTGGTCCAATTTAAAAATTATAGGTCAATATTAAGGTCCGATACCGTGCCGTTAGTTAGCATAGAAAAATGTCTTTGAATTTTTAAAGCATTTTAGAACGCTTATTTCCTCATTTTAAGCTTCTCAGAACACTTTATTTCGCATAGGCATACATAGTAAACTTTAGGGTCACTCTGCGTACCCCCTAATTGACCTATAATTATTTCCTGTGGTAGGGTACACTATAACCCTGTAATATAATACGTGGTCCAATTTAAAAATTATAGGTCAATATTAATTTCCGATACCGTGCCGTTAGTTAACATAGAAAAGTGTCTTCGTATTTCCTTGTTTTAATGCACTATTTAAAATATACATAGTGTACCCCCTAATTGACCTATAATTATTTCCTGTGGTAGGGTACACTATTACCCCGTAATATAATACCTGGTCCAATTCAAATATTATGGGTCAATATTAAGGTCTGATATTGCGCCTTGCGTTATTTAACCATTGAAAGATGTCTTTGAATTTTTAAAGCATTTTAGAACGCTTATTTCTTCATTTTAAGCTTCTCAGAACACTCTATTTCCCATAGGCATACATAGTAAAATTTAGGGTCACGCTGTGTACCCCCTAAATGACCTATAATTATTTCCTGTGGTAGGGTACACTATTACCCTGTAATATAATACGTGGTCCAATTTAAAAATTATAGGTCAATATTAATTTCCGATACCGTGCCGTTAGTTAACATAGAAAAGTGTCTTCGTATTTCCTTGTTTTAATGCACTATTTAAAATATACATAGTGTACCCCCTAATTGACCTATAATTATTTCCTGTGGTAGGGTACACTATTACCCTGTAATATAATACCTGGTCCAATTTAAATATTATGGGTCAATATTAAGGTCTGATATTGCGCCTTGCGTTAGTTAACCATTGAAAGATGTCTTTGAATTTTTAAAGCATTTTTGAACGCTTATTTCTTCATTTTAAGCATCTCAGAACACTCTATTTCGCATAGGCATACATAGTAAAATTTAGGGTCACGCTGTGTACCCCCTAAATGACCTATAATTATTTCCTGTGGTAGGGTACACTATTACCCTGTAATATAATACGTGGTCCAATTTAAAAATTATAGGTCAATATTAAGGTCCGATACCGTGCCGTTAGTTAACATAGAAAAATGTCTTTGAATTTTTAAAGCATTTTAGAACGCTTATTTCCTCATTTTAAGCTTCTCAGAACACTTTATTTGGCATAGGCATACATAGTAAACTTTAGGGTCACTCTGTGTACCCCCTAATTGACCTATAATTATTTCCTGTGGTAGGGTACACTATAACCCTGTAATATAATACGTGGTCCAATTTAAAAATTATAGGTCAATATTAAGGTCCGATACCGTGCCGTTAGTTAACATAGAAAACTGTCTTCGAATTTCCTTGTTTTAATGCACTATTTAAAATATACATAGTGTACCCCCTAATTGACCTATAATTATTTCCTGTTGTAGGGTACACTATTTCCCTGTAATATAATACCTGGTCTAATTGAAATATTATGGTTCCATATTAAGGTCTGATATCGCGCCTTGCGTTAGTTAACCATTGAAAGATGTCTTTGAATTTTTAAAGCATTTTAGAACGCTTATTTCTTCATTTTAAGCTTCTCAGAACACTCTATTTCGCATAGGCATACATAGTAGACTTTAGGGTCACGCTGTGTACCACCTAATTGACCTATAATTATTTCCTGTGGTAAGGTACACTATTGCCCTGTAATATAACACGTGGTACAATTTAAAAATTATAGGTCAATATTAAGGTCCGATACCGTGCCGTTAGTTAAAATAGAAAAGTGTCTTCGTATTTCCTTGTTTTAATGCACTATTTAAAATATACATAGTGTACCCCCTAAATGACCTATAATTATTTCCTGTGGTAGGGTACACTATTACCCTGTAATATAATACCTGGTCCAATTTAAATATTATGGGTCAATATTAAGGTCTGATATTGCGCCTAGCGTTAGTTAAACATTGAAAGATGTCTTTGAATTTTTAAAGCATTTTAGAACGCTTATTTCTTCATTTTAAGCTTCTCAGAACACTCTATTTCGCAGAGGCATACATAGAGAACTTTAGGGTCACGCTGTGTACTCCCTAATTGACCTATAATTATTTCTTGTGGTAGGGTACACTATTACCCTATAATATAATACGTGGTCCAATTTAAAAATTATAGGTCAATATTAAGGTCCGATACCGGGCCGTTAGTTAACATAGAAAAGTGTCTTCGTATTTCCTTGTTTTAATACACTATTTAAAATATACATAGTGTACCCCCTAATTGACCTATAATTATTTCCTGTGGCAGGGTACACTATTATCATGTAATATAATACGTGGTCCAATTTAAAAATTATAGGTCAATATTAAGGTCCGATACCGGGCCGTTAGTTAACATAGAAAAGTGTCTTCGTATTTCCTTGTTTTAATGCACTATTTAAAATATACATTGTGTACACCCTAATTGACCTATAATTATTTCCTGTGGTAGGGTACACTATTACCCCGTAATATAATACCTGGTCCAATTCAAATATTATGGGTCAATATTAAGGTCTGATATTGCGCCTTGCGTTATTTAACCATTGAAAGATGTCTTTGAATTTTTAAAGCATTTTAGAACGCTTATTTCTTCATTTTAAGCTTCTCAGAACACTCTATTTCCCATAGGCATACATAGTAAAATTTAGGGTCACGCTGTGTACCCCCTAAATGACCTATAATTATTTCCTGTGGTAGGGTACACTATTACCCTGTAATATAATACGTGGTCCAATTTAAAAATTATAGGTCAATATTAATTTCCGATACCGTGCCGTTAGTTAACATAGAAAAGTGTCTTCGTATTTCCTTGTTTTAATGCACTATTTAAAATATACATAGTGTACCCCCTAATTGACCTATAATTATTTCCTGTGGTAGGGTACACTATTACCCTGTAATATAATACCTGGTCCAATTTAAATATTATGGGTCAATATTAAGGTCTGATATTGCGCCTTGCGTTAGTTAACCATTGAAAGATGTCTTTGAATTTTTAAAGCATTTTTGAACGCTTAT
This sequence comes from Parasteatoda tepidariorum, assembly GCF_982258835.1. Lineage (NCBI taxonomy): Eukaryota > Metazoa > Arthropoda > Arachnida > Araneae > Theridiidae > Parasteatoda > Parasteatoda tepidariorum. The sequence continues at coordinate 131,847 of NW_028257450.1, forward strand.
TTCTTCATTTTAAGCATCTCAGAACACTCTATTTCGCATAGGCATACATAGTAAAATTTAGGGTTACGCTGTGTACCCCCTAAATGACTTATAATTATTTCCTGTGGTAGGGTACATTATTACCCTGTAATATAATACGTGGTCCAATTTAAAAATTATAGGTCAATATTAAGGTCCGATACCGTGCCGTTAGTTAACATAGAAAAATGTCTTTGAATTTTTAAAGCATCTGTGGTAGGGTACACTATTACCCTGTAATATAATACGTGGTCCAATGTAAAAATTATAGGTCAATATTAAGTTCCGATACCGTGCCGTTAGTTAACATTGAAAAATGTCTTCGTATTTCCTTGTTTTAATGCACTATTTAAAATATACATAGTGTACCCCCTAATTGACCTATAATTATTTCCTGTGGTAGGGTACACTATTACCCTGTAATACAATACCTTGTTCAATTTAAATATTATGGGTCAATATTAAGGTTTGATATTGCGCCTTGCGTTAGTTAACCATTGAAAGATGTCTTTGAATTTTTAAAGCATTTTAGAACGCTTATTTCTTCATTTTAAGCTTCTCAGAACACTTTATTTCGCATAGGCATACATAGTAAACTTTAGGGTCACGCTGTGTACCCCCTAATTGACCTATAATTATTTCCTGTGGTAGGGTACACTATTACCCTGTAATATAATAGGTGGTCCAATTTAAAAATTATAGGTCAATATTAAGGTCCGATACCGTGCCGTTAGTTAGCATAGAAAAATGTCTTTGAATTTTAAAAGCATTTTAGAACGCTTATTTCCTCATTTTAAGCTTCTCAGAACACTTTATTTCGCATAGGCATATATAGTAAACTTTAGGGTCACACTGTGTACCCCCTAATTGACCTATAATTATTTCCTTTGGAAGGGTACACTATTACCCTGTAATATAATACCTTTTCCAATTTAAATATTATGGGTCAATATTAAGGTCTGATATTGCGCCTTGCGTTATTTAACCATTGAAAGATGTCTTTGAATTTTTAAAGCATTTTAGAACGCTTATTTCTTCATTTTAAGCTTCTCAGAACACTCTATTTCCCATAGGCATACATAGTAAAATTTAGGGTCACGCTGTGTACCCCCTAAATGACCTATAATTATTTCCTGTGGTAGGGTACACTATTACCCTGTAATATAATACGTGGTCCAATTTAAAAATTATAGGTCAATATTAAGTTCCGATACCGTGCCGTTAGTTAACATTGAAAAATGTCTTCGTATTTCCTTGTTTTAATGCACTATTTAAAATACACATAGTGTACCCCCTAATTGACCTATAATTATTTCCTGTGGTAGGGTACACTATTACCCTGTAATACAATACCTGGTTCAATTTAAATATTATGGGTCAATATTAGGGTTTGATATTGCGCCTTGCGTTAGTTAACCATTGAAAGATGTGTTTGAATTTTTAAAGCATTTTAAAACGCTTATTTCTTCATTTTAAGCTTCTCAGAACACTTTATTTCGCATAGGCATACATAGTAAACTTTAGGGTCACGCTGTGTACCCCCTAATTGACCTATAATTATTTCCTGTGGTAGGGTACACTATTACCCTGTAATATAATAGGTGGTCCAATTTAAAAATTATAGGTCAATATTAAGGTCCGATACCGTGCCGTTAGTTAGCATAGAAAAATGTCTTTGAATTTTTAAAGCATTTTAGAACGCTTATTTCCTCATTTTAAGCTTCTCAGAACACTTTATTTCGCATAGGCATACATAGTAAACTTTAGGGTCACTCTGCGTACCCCCTAATTGACCTATAATTATTTCCTGTGGTAGGGTACACTATAACCCTGTAATATAATACGTGGTCCAATTTAAAAATTATAGGTCAATATTAATTTCCGATACCGTGCCGTTAGTTAACATAGAAAAGTGTCTTCGTATTTCCTTGTTTTAATGCACTATTTAAAATATACATAGTGTACCCCCTAATTGACCTATAATTATTTCCTGTGGTAGGGTACACTATTACCCCGTAATATAATACCTGGTCCAATTCAAATATTATGGGTCAATATTAAGGTCTGATATTGCGCCTTGCGTTATTTAACCATTGAAAGATGTCTTTGAATTTTTAAAGCATTTTAGAACGCTTATTTCTTCATTTTAAGCTTCTCAGAACACTCTATTTCCCATAGGCATACATAGTAAAATTTAGGGTCACGCTGTGTACCCCCTAAATGACCTATAATTATTTCCTGTGGTAGGGTACACTATTACCCTGTAATATAATACGTGGTCCAATTTAAAAATTATAGGTCAATATTAATTTCCGATACCGTGCCGTTAGTTAACATAGAAAAGTGTCTTCGTATTTCCTTGTTTTAATGCACTATTTAAAATATACATAGTGTACCCCCTAATTGACCTATAATTATTTCCTGTGGTAGGGTACACTATTACCCTGTAATATAATACCTGGTCCAATTTAAATATTATGGGTCAATATTAAGGTCTGATATTGCGCCTTGCGTTAGTTAACCATTGAAAGATGTCTTTGAATTTTTAAAGCATTTTTGAACGCTTATTTCTTCATTTTAAGCATCTCAGAACACTCTATTTCGCATAGGCATACATAGTAAAATTTAGGGTTACGCTGTGTACCCCCTAAATGACCTATAATTATTTCCTGTGGTAGGGTACATTATTACCCTGTAATATAATACGTGGTCCAATTTAAAAATTATAGGTCAATATTAAGGTCCGATACCGTGCCGTTAGTTAACATAGAAAAATGTCTTTGAATTTTTAAAGCATCTGTGGTAGGGTACACTATTACCCTGTAATATAATACGTGGTCCAATGTAAAAATTATAGGTCAATATTAAGTTCCGATACCGTGCCGTTAGTTAACATTGAAAAATGTCTTCGTATTTCCTTGTTTTAATGCACTATTTAAAATATACATAGTGTACCCCCTAATTGACCTATAATTATTTCCTGTGGTAGGGTACACTATTACCCTGTAATACAATACCTTGTTCAATTTAAATATTATGGGTCAATATTAAGGTTTGATATTGCGCCTTGCGTTAGTTAACCATTGAAAGATGTCTTTGAATTTTTAAAGCATTTTAGAACGCTTATTTCTTCATTTTAAGCTTCTCAGAACACTTTATTTCGCATAGGCATACATAGTAAACTTTAGGGTCACGCTGTGTACCCCCTAATTGACCTATAATTATTTCCTGTGGTAGGGTACACTATTACCCTGTAATATAATAGGTGGTCCAATTTAAAAATTATAGGTCAATATTAAGGTCCGATACCGTGCCGTTAGTTAGCATAGAAAAATGTCTTTGAATTTTAAAAGCATTTTAGAACGCTTATTTCCTCATTTTAAGCTTCTCAGAACACTTTATTTCGCATAGGCATATATAGTAAACTTTAGGGTCACACTGTGTACCCCCTAATTGACCTATAATTATTTCCTTTGGAAGGGTACACTATTACCCTGTAATATAATACCTTTTCCAATTTAAATATTATAGGTCAATATTAAGGTCTGATATTGCGCCTTGCGTTATTTAACCATTGAAAGATGTCTTTGAATTTTTAAAGCATTTTAGAACGCTTATTTCTTCATTTTAAGCTTCTCAGAACACTCTATTTCCCATAGGCATACATAGTAAAATTTAGGGTCACGCTGTGTACCCCCTAAATGACCTATAATTATTTCCTGTGGTAGGGTACACTATTACCCTGTAATATAATACGTGGTCCAATTTAAAAATTATAGGTCAATATTAAGTTCCGATACCGTGCCGTTAGTTAACATTGAAAAATGTCTTCGTATTTCCTTGTTTTAATGCACTATTTAAAATACACATAGTGTACCCCCTAATTGACCTATAATTATTTCCTGTGGTAGGGTACACTATTACCCTGTAATACAATACCTGGTTCAATTTAAATATTATGGGTCAATATTAGGGTTTGATATTGCGCCTTGCGTTAGTTAACCATTGAAAGATGTGTTTGAATTTTTAAAGCATTTTAAAACGCTTATTTCTTCATTTTAAGCTTCTCAGAACACTTTATTTCGCATAGGCATACATAGTAAATTTTAGGGTCACGCTGTGTACCCCCTAATTGACCTATAATTATTTCCTGTGGTAGGGTACACTATTACCCTGTAATATAATAGGTGGTCCAATTTAAAAATTATAGGTCAATATTAAGGTCCGATACCGTGCCGTTAGTTAGCATAGAAAAATGTCTTTGAATTTTTAAAGCATTTTAGAACGCTTATTTCCTCATTTTAAGCTTCTCAGAACACTTTATTTCGCATAGGCATACATAGTAAACTTTAGGGTCACTCTGCGTACCCCCTAATTGACCTATAATTATTTCCTGTGGTAGGGTACACTATAACGCTGTAATATAATACGTGGTCCAATTTAAAAATTATAGGTCAATATTAATTTCCGATACCGTGCCGTTAGTTAACATAGAAAAGTGTCTTCGTATTTCCTTGTTTTAATGCACTATTTAAAATATACATAGTGTACCCCCTAATTGACCTATAATTATTTCCTGTGGTAGGGTACACTATTACCCTGTAATACAATACCTGGTTCAATTTAAATATTATGGGTCAATATTAAGGTTTGATATTGCGCCTTGCGTTAGTTAACCATTGAAAGATGTCTTTGAATTTTTAAAGCATTTTAGAACGCTTATTTCTTTATTTTAAGCTTCTCAGAACACTTTATTTCGCATAGGCATACATATTAAACTTTAGGGTCACGCTGTGTACCCCCTAATTGACCTATAATTATTTCCATGGGTAGGGTACACTATTACCCTGTAATATAATAGGTGGTCCAATTTAAAAATTATAGGTCAATATTAAGGTCCGATACCGTGCCGTTAGTTAGCATAGAAAAATGTCTTTGAATTTTTAAAGCATTTTAGAACGCTTATTTCCTCATTTTAAGCTTCTCAGAACACTTTATTTCGCATAGGCATACATAGTAAACTTTAGGGTCACTCTGCGTACCCCCTAATTGACCTATAATTATTTCCTGTGGTAAGGTACACTATAACCCTGTAATATAATACGTGGTCCAATTTAAAAATTATAGGTCAATATTAAGGTCCGATACCGTGCCGTTAGTTAACATAGAAAAATGTCTTTGAATTTTTAAAGCATTTTAGAACGCTTATTTCCTCATTTTAAGCTTCTCAGAACACTTTATTTCGCATAGGCATACATAGTAAAATTTAGGGTCACGCTGTGTACCCCCTAAATGACCTATAATTAATTCCTGTGGTAGGGTACACTATTACCCTGTAATATAATACGTGGTCCAATGTAAAAATTATAGGTCAATATTAAGTTCCGATACCGTGCCGTTAGTTAACATTGAAAAATGTCTTCGTATTTCCTTGTTTTAATGCACTATTTAAAATATACATAGTGTACCCCCTAATTGACCTATAATTATTTCCTGTGGTAGGGTACACTATTACCCTGTAATATAATACCTGGTCCAATTTAAATATTATGGGTCAATATTAAGGTCTGATATTGCGCCTTGCGCTAGTTAACCATTGAAAGATCTCTTTGAATTTTTAAAGCATTTTAGAACGCTTATTTCTTCATTTTAAGCTTCTCAGAACACTCTATTTCGCATAAGCATACATAGTAAAATTTAGGGTCACGCTGTGTACCCCCTAAATGACCTATAATTATTTCCTGTGGTAGGGTACACTATTACCCTGTAATATAATACGTGGTCCAATTTAAAAATTATAGGTCAATATTAAGGTCCGATACCGTGCCGTTAGTTAACATTGAAAAATGTCTTTGAATTTTTAAAGCATTTTAGAACGCTTATTTCCTCATTTTAAGCTTCTCAGAACACTTTATTTCGCATAGGCATACATAGTAAACTTTAGGGTCACGCTGTGTACCCCCTAATTGACCTATAATTATTTCCTGTGGTAGGATACACTATAACCCTGTAATATAATACGTGGTCCAATTTAAAAATTATAGGTCAATATTAATTTCCGATACCGTGCCGTTAGTTAACATAGAAAAGTGTCATCGTATTTCCTTGTTTTAATGCACTATTTAAAATATACATAGTGTACCCCCTAATTGACCTATAATTATTTCCTGTGGTAGGGTACACTATTACCCTGTAATACAATACCTGGTTCAATTTAAATATTATGGGTCAATATTAAGGTTTGATATTGCGCCTTGCGTTAGTTAACCATTGAAAGATGTCTTTGAATTTTTAAAGCATTTTAGAACGCTTATTTCTTTATTTTAAGCTTCTCAGAACACTTTATTTCGCATAGGCATACATATTAAACTTTAGGGTCACGCTGTGTACCCCCTAATTGACCTATAATTATTTCCATTGGTAGGGTACACTATTACCCTGTAATATAATAGGTGGTCCAATTTAAAAATTATAGGTCAATATTAAAGTCCGATACCGTGCCGTTAGTTAGCATAGAAAAATGTCTTTGAATTTTTAAAGCATTTTAGAACGCTTATTTCCTCATTTTAAGCTTCTCAGAACACTTTATTTCGCATAGGCATACATAGTAAACTTTAGGGTCACTCTGCGTACCCCCTAATTGACCTATAATTATTTCCTGTGGTAGGGTACACTATAACCCTGTAATATAATACGTGGTCCAATTTAAAAATTATAGGTCAATATTAAGGTCCGATACCGTGCCGTTAGTTAACATAGAAAAATGTCTTTGAATTTTTAAAGCATTTTAGAACGCTTATTTCCTCATTTTAAGCTTCTCAGAACACTTTATTTCGCATAGGCATACATAGTAAAATTTAGGGTCACGCTGTGTACCCCCTAAATGACCTATAATTAATTCCTGTGGTAGGGTACACTATTACCCTGTAATATAATACGTGGTCCAATGTAAAAATTATAGGTCAATATTAAGTTCCGATACCGTGCCGTTAGTTAACATTGAAAAATGTCTTCGTATTTCCTTGTTTTAATGCACTATTTAAAATATACATAGTGTACCCCCTAATTGACCTATAATTATTTCCTGTGGTAGGGTACACTATTACCCTGTAATACAATACCTTGTTCAATTTAAATATTATGGGTCAATATTAAGGTTTGATATTGCGCCTTGCGTTAGTTAACCATTGAAAGATCTCTTTGAATTTTTAAAGCATTTTAGAACGCTTATTTCTTCATTTTAAGCTTCTCAGAACACTTTATTTCGCATAGGCATACATAGTAAACTTTAGGGTCACGCTGTGTACCCCCTAATTGACCTATAATTATTTCCTGTGGTAGGGTACACTATTACCCTGTAATATAATAGGTGGTCCAATTTAAAAATTATAGGTCAATATTAAGGTCCGATACCGTGCCGTTAGTTAGCATAGAAAAATGTCTTTGAATTTTAAAAGCATTTTAGAACGCTTATTTCCTCATTTTAAGCTTCTCAGAACACTTTATTTCGCATAGGCATACATAGTAAACTTTAGGGTCACACTGTGTACCCCCTAATTGACCTATAATTATTTCCTGTGGTAGGGTACACTATTACCATGTAATATAATACGTGGTCCAATTTAAAAATTATAGGTCAATATTAAGGTCCGATACCGTGCCGTTAGTTAACATAGAAAAGTGTCTTCGTATTTCCTTGTTTTAATGCACAATTTAAAATATACATAGTGTACCCCCTAATTGACCTATAATTATTTCCTGTGGTAGGGTACACTATTACCCTGTAATATAATACCTGGTCCAATTTAAATATTATGGGTCAATATTAAGGTCTGATATTGCGCCTTGCGCTAGTTAACCATTGAAAGATGTCTTTGAATTTTTAAAGCATTTTAGGACGCTTATTTCTTTATTTTAAGCTTCTCAGAACACTTTATTTCGCATAGGCATACATAGTAAACTTTAGGGTCACGCTGTGTACCCCCTAATTGACCTATAATTATTTCCATTGGTAGGGTACACTATTACCCTGTAATATAATAGGTGGTCCAATTTAAAAATTATAGGTCAATATTAAGGTCCGATACCGTGCCGTTAGTTAGCATAGAAAAATGTCTTTGAATTTTTAAAGCATTTTAGAACGCTTATTTCCTCATTTTAAGCTTCTCAGAACACTTTATTTCGCATAGGCATACATAGTAAACTTTAGGGTCACTCTGCGTACCCCCTAATTGACCTATAATTATTTCCTGTGGTAGGGTACACTATAACCCTGTAATATAATACGTGGTCCAATTTAAAAATTATAGGTCAATATTAAGGTCCGATACCGTGCCGTTAGTTAACATAGAAAAATGTCTTTGAATTTTTAAAGCATTTTAGAACGCTTATTTCCTCATTTTAAGCTTCTCAGAACACTTTATTTCGCATAGGCATACATAGTAAAATTTAGGGTCACGCTGTGTACCCCCTAAATGACCTATAACTAATTCCTGTGGTAGGGTACACTATTACCCTGTAATATAATACGTGGTCCAATGTAAAAATTATAGGTCAATATTAAGTTCCGATACCGTGCCGTTAGTTAACATTGAAAAATGTCTTCGTATTTCCTTGTTTTAATGCACTATTTAAAATATACATAGTGTACCCCCTAATTGACCTATAATTATTTCCTGTGGTAGGGTACACCATTACCCTGTAATACAATACCTTGTTCAATTTAAATATTATGGGTCAATATTAAGGTTTGATATTGCGCCTTGCGTTAGTTAACCATTGAAAGATCTCTTTGAATTTTTAAAGCATTTTAGAACGCTTATTTCTTCATTTTAAGCTTCTCAGAACACTTTATTTCGCATAGGCATACATAGTAAACTTTAGGGTCACGCTGTGTACCCCCTAATTGACCTATAATTATTTCCTGTGGTAGGGTACACTATTACCCTGTAATATAATAGGTGGTCCAATTTAAAAATTATAGGTCAATATTAAGGTCCGATACCGTGCCGTTAGTTAGCATAGAAAAATGTCTTTGAATTTTAAAAGCATTTTAGAACGCTTATTTCCTCATTTTAAGCTTCTCAGAACACTTTATTTCGCATAGGCATACATAGTAAACTTTAGGGTCACACTGTGTACCCCCTAATTGACCTATAATTATTTCCTGTGGTAGGGTACACTATTACCATGTAATATAATACGTGGTCCAATTTAAAAATTATAGGTCAATATTAAGGTCCGATACCGTGCCGTTAGTTAACATAGAAAAGTGTCTTCGTATTTCCTTGTTTTAATGCACAATTTAAAATATACATAGTGTACCCCCTAATTGACCTATAATTATTTCCTGTGGTAGGGTACACTATTACCCTGTAATATAATACCTGGTCCAATTTAAATATTATGGGTCAATATTAAGGTCTGATATTGCGCCTTGCGCTAGTTAACCATTGAAAGATGTCTTTGAATTTTTAAAGCATTTTAGAACGCTTATTTCTTCATTTTAAGCTTCTCAGAACACTCTATTTCGCATAAGCATACATAGTAAAATTTAGGGTCACGCTGTGTACCCCCTAAATGACCTATAATTATTTCCTGTGGTAGGGTACACTATTACCCTGTAATATAATACGTGGTCCAATTTAAAAATTATAGGTCAATATTAAGGTCCGATACCGTGCCGTTAGTTAACATTGAAAAATGTCTTTGAATTTTTAAAGCATTTTAGAACGCTTATTTCCTCATTTTAAGCTTCTCAGAACACTTTATTTCGCATAGGCATACATAGTAAACTTTAGGGTCACGCTGTGTACCCCCTAATTGACCTATAATTATTTCCTGTGGTAGGATACACTATAACCCTGTAATATAATACGTGGTCCAATTTAAAAATTATAGGTCAATATTAAGGTTCGATACCGTGCCGTTAGTTAACATAGAAAAGTGTCTTCGTATTTCCTTGTTTTAATGCACTATTTAAAATATACATAGTGTACCCCTAATTGACCTATAATTATTTCCTGTGGTAGGGTACACTATTACCCTGTAATACAATACCTGGTTCAATTTAAATATTATGGGTCAATATTAAGGTTTGATATTGCGCCTTGCGTTAGTTAACCATTGAAAGATGTCTTTGAATTTTTAAAGCATTTTAGAACGCTTATTTCTTTATTTTAAGCTTCTCAGAACACTTTATTTCGCATAGGCATACATATTAAACTTTAGGGTCACGCTGTGTACCCCCTAATTGACCTATAATTATTTCCATTGGTAGGGTACACTATTACCCTGTAATATAATAGGTGGTCCAATTTAAAAATTATAGGTCAATATTAAGGTCCGATACCGTGCCGTTAGTTAGCATAGAAAAATGTCTTTGAATTTTTAAAGCATTTTAGAACGCTTATTTCCTCATTTTAAGCTTCTCAGAACACTTTATTTCGCATAGGCATACATAGTAAACTTTAGGGTCACTCTGCGTACCCCCTAATTGACCTATAATTATTTCCTGTGGTAGGGTACACTATAACCCTGTAATATAATACGTGGTCAAATTTAAAAATTATAGGTCAATATTAAGGTCCGATACCGTGCCGTTAGTTAACATAGAAAAATGTCTTTGAATTTTTAAAGCATTTTAGAACGCTTATTTCCTCATTTTAAGCTTCTCAGAACACTTTATTTCGCATAGGCATACATAGTAAAATTTAGGGTCACGCTGTGTACCCCCTAAATGACCTATAATTAATTCCTGTGGTAGGGTACACTATTACCCTGTAATATAATACGTGGTCCAATGTAAAAATTATAGGTCAATATTAAGTTCCGATACCGTGCCGTTAGTTAACATTGAAAAATGTCTTCGTATTTCCTTGTTTTAATGCACTATTTAAAATATACACAGTGTACCCCCTAATTGACCTATAATTATTTCCTGTGGTAGGGTACACTATTACCCTGTAATACAATACCTTGTTCAATTTAAATATTATGGGTCAATATTAAGGTTTGATATTGCGCCTTGCGTTAGTTAACCATTGAAAGATCTCTTTGAATTTTTAAAGCATTTTAGAACGCTTATTTCTTCATTTTAAGCTTCTCAGAACACTTTATTTCGCATAGGCATACATAGTAAACTTTAGGGTCACGCTGTGTACCCCCTAATTGACCTATAATTATTTCCTGTGGTAGGGTACACTATTACCCTGTAATATAATACGTGGTCCAATTAAAAAATTATAGATCAATATTAAGGTCCGATACCGTGCCGTTAGTTAGCATAGAAAAATGTCTTTGAATTTTAAAAGCATTTTAGAACGCTTATTTCCTCATTTTAAGCTTCTCAGAACACTTTATTTCGCATAGGCATACATAGTAAACTTTAGGGTCACACTGTGTACCCCCTAATTGACCTATAATTATTTCCTGTGGTAGGGTACACTATTACCATGTAATATAATACGTGGTCCAATTTAAAAATTATAGGTCAATATTAAGGTCCGATACCGTGCCGTTAGTTAACATAGAAAAGTGTCTTCGTATTTCCTTGTTTTAATGCACAATTTAAAATATACATAGTGTACCCCCTAATTGACCTATAATTATTTCCTGTGGTAGGGTACACTATTACCCTGTAATATAATACCTGGTCCAATTTAAATATTATGGGTCAATATTAAGGTCTGATATTGCTCCTTGCGCTAGTTAACCATTGAATGATGTCTTTGAATTTTTAAAGCATTTTAGAACGCTTATTTCTTCATTTTAAGCTTCTCAGAACACTCTATTTCGCATAAGCATACATAGTAAAATTTAGGGTCACGCTGTGTACCCCCTAAATGACCTATAATTATTTCCTGTGGTAGGGTACACTATTACCCTGTAATATAATACGTGGTCCAATTTAAAAATTATAGGTCAATATTAAGGTCCGATACCATGCCGTTAGTTAACATTGAAAAATGTCTTTGAATTTTTAAAGCATTTTAGAACGCTTATTTCCTCATTTTAAGCTTCTCAGAACACTTTATTTCGCATAGGCATACATAGTAAACTTTAGGGTCACGCTGTGTACCCCCTAATTGACCTATAATTATTTCCTGTGGTAGGATACACTATAACCCTGTAATATAATACGTGGTCCAATTTAAAAATTATAGGTCAATATTAAGGTTCGATACCGTGCCGTTAGTTAACATAGAAAAGTGTCTTCGTTTTTCCTTGTTTTAATGCACTATTTAAAATATACATAGTGTACCCCTAATTGACCTATAATTATTTCCTGTGGTAGGGTACACTATTACCCTGTAATACAATACCTGGTTCAATTTAAATATTATGGGTCAATATTAAGGTTTGATATTGCGCCTTGCGTTAGTTAACCATTGAAAGATGTCTTTGAATTTTCAACGCATTTTAGAACGCTTATTTCTTTATTTTAAGCTTCTCAGAACACTTTATTTCGCATAGGCATACATATTAAACTTTAGGGTCACGCTGTGTACCCCCTAATTGACCTATAATTATTTCCATTGGTAGGGTACACTATTACCCTGTAATATAATAGGTGGTCCAATTTAAAAATTATAGGTCAATATTAAGGTCCGATACCGTGCCGTTAGTTAGCATAGAAAAATGTCTTTGAATTTTTAAAGCATTTTAGAACGCTTATTTCCTCATTTTAAGCTTCTCAGAACACTTTATTTCGCATAGGCATACATAGTAAACTTTAGGGTCACTCTGCGTACCCCCTAATTGACCTATAATTATTTCCTGTGATAGGGTACACTATAACCCTGTAATATAATACGTGGTCCAATTTACAAATTATAGGTCAATATTAAGGTCCGATACCGTGCCGTTAGTTAACATAGAAAAGTGTCTTCGTATTTCCTTGTTTTAATGCACAATTTAAAATATACATAGTGTACCCCCTAATTGACCTATAATTATTTCCTGTGGTAGGGTACACTATTACCCTGTAATATAATACCTGGTCCAATTTAAATATTATGGGTCAATATTAAGGTCTGATATTGCGCCTTGCGCTAGTTAACCATTGAAAGATGTCTTTGAATTTTTAAAGCATTTTAGAACGCTTATTTCTTCATTTTAAGCTTCTCAGAACACTCTATTTCGCATAAGCATACATAGTAAAATTTAGGGTCACGCTGTGTACCCCCTAAATGACCTATAATTATTTCCTGTGGTAGGGTACACTATTACCCTGTAATATAATACGTGGTCCAATTTAAAAATTATAGGTCAATATTAAGGTCCGATACCGTGCCGTTAGTTAACATTGAAAAATGTCTTTGAATTTTTAAAGCATTTTAGAACGCTTATTTCCTCATTTTAAGCTTCTCAGAACACTTTATTTCGCATAGGCATACATAGTAAACTTTAGGGTCACGCTGTGTACCCCCTAATTGACCTATAATTATTTCCTGTGGTAGGATACACTATAACCCTGTAATATAATACGTGGTCCAATTTAAAAATTATAGGTCAATATTAAGGTTCGATACCGTGCCGTTAGTTAACATAGAAAAGTGTCTTCGTATTTCCTTGTTTTAATGCACTATTTAAAATATACATGGTGTACCCCTAATTGACCTATAATTATTTCCTGTGGTAGGGTACACTATTACCCTGTAATACAATACCTGGTTCAATTTAAATATTATGGGTCAATATTAAGGTTTGATATTGCGCCTTGCGTTAGTTAACCATTGAAAGATGTCTTTGAATTTTTAAAGCATTTTAGAACGCTTATTTCTTTATTTTAAGCTTCTCAGAACACTTTATTTCGCATAGGCATACATATTAAACTTTAGGGTCACGCTGTGTACCCCCTAATTGACCTATAATTATTTCCATTGGTAGGGTACACTATTACCCTCTAATATAATAGGTGGTCCAATTTAAAAATTATAGGTCAATATTAAGGTCCGATACCGTGCCGTTAGTTAGCATAGAAAAATGTCTTTGAATTTTTAAAGCATTTTAGAACGCTTATTTCCTCATTTTAAGCTTCTCAGAACACTTTATTTCGCATAGGCATACATAGTAAACTTTAGGGTCACTCTGTGTACCCCCTAATTGACCTATAATTATTTCCTGTGGTAGGGTACACTATAACCCTGTAATATAATACGTGGTCCAATTTAAAAATTATAGGTCAATATTAAGGTCCGATACCGTGCCGTTAGTTAACATAGAAAAGTGTCTTCGTATTTCCTTGTTTTAATGCACAATTTAAAATATACATAGTGTACCCCCTAATTGACCTATAATTATTTCCTGTGGTAGGGTACACTATTACCCTGTAATATAATACCTGGTCCAATTTAAATATTATGGGTCAATATTAAGGTCTGATATTGCTCCTTGCGCTAGTTAACCATTGAATGATGTCTTTGAATTTTTAAAGCATTTTAGAACGCTTATTTCTTCATTTTAAGCTTCTCAGAACACTCTATTTCGCATAAGCATACATAGTAAAATTTAGGGTCACGCTGTGTACCCCCTAAATGACCTATAATTATTTCCTGTGGTAGGGTACACTATTACCCTGTAATATAATACGTGGTCCAATTTAAAAATTATAGGTCAATATTAAGGTCCGATACCGTGCCGTTAGTTAGCATAGAAAAATGTCTTTGAATTTTTAAAGCATTTTAGAACGCTTATTTCCTCATTTTAAGCTTCTCAGAACACTTTATTTCGCATAGGCATACATAGTAAACTTTAGGGTCACTCTGCGTACCCCCTAATTGACCTATAATTATTTCCTGTGATAGGGTACACTATAACCCTGTAATATAATACGTGGTCCAATTTACAAATTATAGGTCAATATTAAGGTCCGATACCGTGCCGTTAGTTAACATAGAAAAGTGTCTTCGTATTTCCTTGTTTTAATGCACAATTTAAAATATACATAGTGTACCCCCTAATTGACCTATAATTATTTCCTGTGGTAGGGTACACTATTACCCTGTAATATAATACCTGGTCCAATTTAAATATTATGGGTCAATATTAAGGTCTGATATTGCGCCTTGCGCTAGTTAACCATTGAAAGATGTCTTTGAATTTTTAAAGCATTTTAGAACGCTTATTTCTTCATTTTAAGCTTCTCAGAACACTCTATTTCGCATAAGCATACATAGTAAAATTTAGGGTCACGCTGTGTACCCCCTAAATGACCTATAATTATTTCCTGTGGTAGGGTACACTATTACCCTGTAATATAATACGTGGTCCAATTTAAAAATTATAGGTCAATATTAAGGTCCGATACCGTGCCGTTAGTTAACATTGAAAAATGTCTTTGAATTTTTAAAGCATTTTAGAACGCTTATTTCCTCATTTTAAGCTTCTCAGAACACTTTATTTCGCATAGGCATACATAGTAAACTTTAGGGTCACGCTGTGTACCCCCTAATTGACCTATAATTATTTCCTGTGGTAGGATACACTATAACCCTGTAATATAATACGTGGTCCAATTTAAAAATTATAGGTCAATATTAAGGTTCGATACCGTGCCGTTAGTTAACATAGAAAAGTGTCTTCGTATTTCCTTGTTTTAATGCACTATTTAAAATATACATAGTGTACCCCTAATTGACCTATAATTATTTCCTGTGGTAGGGTACACTATTACCCTGTAATACAATACCTGGTTCAATTTAAATATTATGGGTCAATATTAAGGTTTGATATTGCGCCTTGCGTTAGTTAACCATTGAAAGATGTCTTTGAATTTTTAAAGCATTTTAGAACGCTTATTTCTTCATTTTAAGCTTCTCAGAACACTCTATTTCGCATAAGCATACATAGTAAAATTTAGGGTCACGCTGTGTACCCCCTAAATGACCTATAATTATTTCCTGTGGTAGGGTACACCTATTACCCCTGTAATATAATACGTGGTCCAATTTAAAAATTATAGGTCAATATTAAGGTCCGATACCGTGCCGTTAGTTAGCATAGAAAAATGTCTTTGAATTTTTAAAGCATTTTAGAACGCTTATTTCCTCATTTTAAGCTTCTCAGAACACTTTATTTCGCATAGGCATACATAGTAAACTTTAGGGTCACTCTGCGTACCCCCTAATTGACCTATAATTATTTCCTGTGATAGGGTACACTATAACCCTGTAATATAATACGTGGTCCAATTTACAAATTATAGGTCAATATTAAGGTCCGATACCGTGCCGTTAGTTAACATAGAAAAGTGTCTTCGTATTTCCTTGTTTTAATGCACAATTTAAAATATACATAGTGTACCCCCTAATTGACCTATAATTATTTCCTGTGGTAGGGTACACTATTACCCTGTAATATAATACCTGGTCCAATTTAAATATTTATGGGTCAATATTAAGGTCTGATATTGCGCCTTGCGCTAGTTAAACCATTGAAAGATGTCTTTGAATTTTTAAAGCATTTTAGAACGCTTATTTCTTCATTTTAAGCTTCTCAGAACACTCTATTTCGCATAAGCATACATAGTAAAATTTAGGGTCACGCTGTGTACCCCCTAAATGACCTATAATTATTTCCTGTGGTAGGGTACACTCTTACCCTGTAATATAATACGTGGTCCAATTTAAAAATTATAGGTCAATATTAAGGTCCGATACCGTGCCGTTAGTTAACATTGAAAAAATGTCTTTGAATTTTTTAAAGCATTTTAGAACGCTTATTTCCTCATTTTAAGCTTCTCAGAACACTTTATTTCGCATAGGCATACATAGTAAACTTTAGGGTCACGCTGTGTACCCCCTAATTGACCTATAATTATTTCCTGTGGTAGGATACACTATAACCCTGTAATATAATACGTGGTCCAATTTAAAAATTATAGGTCAATATTAAGGTTCGATACCGTGCCGTTAGTTAACATAGAAAAGTGTCTTCGTATTTCCTTGTTTTAATGCACTATTTAAAATATACATAGTGTACCCCTAATTGACCTATAATTATTTCCTGTGGTAGGGTACACTATTACCCTGTAATACAATACCTGGTTCAATTTAAATATTATGGGTCAATATTAAGGTTTGATATTGCGCCTTGCGTTAGTTAACCATTGAACAGATGTCTTTGAATTTTTTAAAGCATTTTAGAACGCTTATTTCTTTATTTTAAGCTTCTCAGAACACTTTATTTCGCATAGGCATACATATTAAACTTTAGGGTCACGCTGTGTACCCCCTAAATTGACCTATAATTATTTCCATTGGTAGGGTACACTATTACCCTCTAATATAATAGGTGGTCCAATTTAAAAATTATAGGTCAATATTAAGGTCCGATACCGTGCCGTTAGTTAGCATAGAAAAATGTCTTTGAATTTTTAAAGCATTTTAAGAACGCTTATTTCCTGATTTTAAGCTTCTCAGAACACTTTATTTCGCATAGGCATACATAGTAAACTTTAGGGTCACTCTGTGTACCCCCTAATTGACCTATAATTATTTCCTGTGGTAGGGTACACTATAACCCCTGTAATATAATACGTGGTCCAATTTAAAATTATAGGTCAATATTAAGGTCCGATACCGTGCCGTTAGTTAACATAGAAAAAGTGTCTTCGTATTTCCTTGTTTTAATGCACAATTTAAAAATATACATAGCTGTACCCCCTAATTGACCTATAATTATTTCCTTGTGGTAGGGTACACTATTACCCTGTAATACAATACCCTGGTTCAATTTAAATATTATGGGTCAATATTAAGGTTTGATATTGCGCCTTGCGTTAGTTAACCATTGAAAGATGTCTTTGAATTTTTAAAGCATTTTAGAACGCTTATTTCTTCATTTTAAGCTTCTCAGAACACTCTATTTCGCATAAGCATACATAGTAAAATTTAGGGTCACGCTGTGTACCCCCTAAATGACCTATAATTATTTCCTGTGGTAGGGTACACTATTACCCTGAAATATAATACGTGGTCCAATTTAAAAATTATAGGTCAATATTAAGGTCCGATACCGTGCCGTTAGTTAGCATAGAAAAATGTCTTTGAATTTTTAAAGCATTTTAGAACGCTTATTTCCTCATTTTAAGCTTCTCAGAACACTTTATTTCGCATAGGCATACATAGTAAACTTTAGGGTCACTCTGCGTACCCCCTAATTGACCTATAATTATTTCCTGTGATAGGGGTACACTATAACCCTGTAATATAATACGTGGTCCAATTTACAAATTATAGGTCAATATTAAGGTCCGATACCGTGCCGTTAGTTAACATAGAAAAGTGTCTTCGTATTTCCTTGTTTTAATGCACAATTTAAAATATACATAGTGTACCCCCTAATTGACCTATAATTATTTCCTGTGGTAGGGTACACTATTACCCTGTAATATAATACCTGGTCCAATTTAAATATTATGGGTCAATATTAAGGTCTGATATTGCGCCTTGCGCTAGTTAACCATTGAAAGATGTCTTTGAATTTTTAAAGCATTTTAGAACGCTTATTTCTTCATTTTAAGCTTCTCAGAACACTCTATTTCGCATAAGCATACATAGTAAAATTTAGGGTCACGCTGTGTACCCCCTAAATGACCTATAATTATTTCCTGTGGTAGGGTACACTCTTACCCCTGTAATATAATACGTGGTCCAATTTAAAAATTATAGGTCAATATTAAGGTCCGATACCGTGCCGTTAGTTAACATTGAAAAATGTCTTTGAATTTTTAAAGCATTTTAGAACGCTTATTTCCTCATTTTAAGCTTCTCAGAACACTTTATTTCGCATAGGCATACATAGTAAACTTTAGGGTCACGCTGTGTACCCCCTAATTGACCTATAATTATTTCCTGTGATAGGATACACTATAACCCCTGTAATATAATACGTGGTCCAATTTAAAATTATAGGTCAATACTTAAGGTTCCGATACCGTGCCGTTAGTTAACATAGAAAAGTGTCTTCGTATTTCCTTGTTTTAATGCACTATTTAAAATATAAATAGTGTACCCCCTAATTGACCTATAATTATTTCCTGTGGGTAGGGTAACACTATTTACCCTGTAATACAATACCTTGTTCAATTTAAATATTATGGGTCAATATTAAGGTTTGATATTGCGCCTTGCGTTAGTTAACCATTGAAAGATGTCTTTGAATTTTTAAAGCATTTTAGAAGGCTTATTTCTTCATTTTAAGCTTCTCAGAACACTTTATTTCGCATAGGCATTACATAGTAAACTTTAGGGTCACGCTGTGTACCCCCTAATTGACCTATAATTATTTCCTGTGGTAGGGTACACTATTACCCTGTAATATAATAGGTGTCGCAATTTAAAAATTATAGAGTCAATATTAAGGTCCGATACCGTGCCGTTAGTTAGCATAGAAAAATGTCTTTGAATTTTAAAGCATTTTAGAACGCTTATTTCCTCATTTTAAGCTTCTCAGAACACTTTATTTCGCATAGGCATACATAGTAAACTTTAGGGGTCACACTGCGTACCCCCTAATTGACCTATAATTATTTCCTGTGGTAGGGTATACACTATAACCCTGTAATATAATACGTGGTCCAATTTAAAAATTATAGGTCAATATTAAGGTCCGATACCGTGCCGTTAGTTAACATAGAAAAGTATCTTCGTATTTTCTTGTTTTAATGCACTATTTAAAACATACATAGTGTACCCCCTAATTGACCTATAATTATTTCCTGTTGTAGGGTACACTATTACCCCTGTAATATAATACCTGGTCCAATTGAAATATTATGGTTCTCATATTACAGGTCTGATATCGCGCCTTGCGTTAGTTAACCATTGAAAGATGTCTTTGAATTTTTAAAGCATTTTAGAACGCTTATTTCTTCATTTTAAGCTTCTCAGAACACTCTATTTCGCATAGGCATACATAGTAAAATTTAGGGTCATGCTGTGTACCACCTAATTGACCTATAATTATTTCCTGTGGTAAGGTACACTATTACCCTGTAGAATAATACGTTGGTACAATTTAAAAATTATAGGTCAATATTAAGCTCCGATACCGTGCCCGTTAGTTAACATAGAAAAGTGTCTTCGTATTTCCTTGTTTTAATGCACTATTTAAAAATATACATAGTGTACCCCCTAATTGACCTATAATTATTTCCTGTGGTAGGGTGCACTATTACCCTGTAATATAATACCTGGTCCAATTTAAATATTATGGGTCAAATATTAAGGTCTGATATTGCGCCTTGCGCTTAGTTAACCCATTGAAAGATGTCTTTGAATTTTTAAAGCATTTTAGAACGCTTATTTCTTCATTTTAAGCTTCTCAGAACACTTTATTTCGCATAGGCATACATAGTAAAATTTAGGGTCACGCTGTGTACCCCCCTAAATGACCTATAATTATTTCCTGTGGTAGGGCACACTATTACCCTGTAATATAATACGTGGTCCAATTTAAAAATTATAGGTCAATATTAAGGTCCGATACCGTGCCGTTAGTTAACATAGAAAAGTGTCTTCGTATTTCCTTGTTTTAATGCACTATTTAAAATATAAATAGTGTAGCCCCCTAATTGACCTATAATTATTTCCTGTGGTAGGGTACACTATTACCCTGTAATATATTACCTGGTCCAATTTAAAAATTATAGGTCAATATTAAGGTCCGATACCGTGCCGTTAGTTAACATAGAAAAAATGTCTTTGAATTTTTAAAGCATTTTAGAATGCTTATTTCCTCATTTTAAGCTTCTCAGAACACTTTATTTCGCATAGGCATACATAGTAAAATTTAGGGTCACGCTGTGTACCCCCTAAATGACCTATAATTAATTCCTGTGGTAGGGTACACTATTACCCTGTAATATAATACGTGGTCCAATGTAAAAATTATAGGTCAATATTAAGTTCCGATACCGTGCTGTTAGTTAACATTGAAAAATGTCGTCGTATTTCCTTGTTTTAATGCACTATTTAAAACATACATAGTGTACCCCCCTAATTGACCTATAATTATTTCCTGTGGTAGGGTACACTATTACCCTGTATTACAATACCTTGTTCAATTGTAAATATTATGGGTCAATATTAAGGTTTGATATTGCGCCTTGCGTTAGTACGTAACCATTGAAAGATGTCTTTG